>NW_028270140.1:600000-900000 GCF_037043375.1 Chiloscyllium plagiosum
GGAGTGCAAACTAGAAGAAAACTTGTGTTAAATAGGAACTATAAATATGTACTAAATTATAAGTTTCTTAAGTGTCTTTATGCTTAATTTTGTAAAAAATGCCACCTTCCAGAGGTTTCTGAGGATATCTCAGTTAGGACAGAGTAGAAACTAGCAGCCAGCAGCCAGAGCAGCCAGAGCCAGAGCAACCAGCAGCCAGAGCAGAACTGGAGAAGTGTGTTTAATAGATGGAAACCTTTCTGTATGATTATGTGGTTTTTATCTTTTAAAAAATCTTTATCAGTTTTGTGATACACTTTGTGAATGTTCTTCTTGCAGGCAGAAATGCAGAATGTGGTTTATTGGGTCTGAATACCTTTCCAGCTACATCTCCAAATATCTTTTATCTGTGTGAGCCGAGAGTGAATGTTGACTGGTAATTGATCCATGAGGGCCTTATAGCCAATTCAATGCAGTAGTTTTGTAATATCTACATGTATACATCGTCAGATAACGGGTATCTCTGTGGCTTTCTGACATATTTAAAAATGCAGATATCACTAAGGCATTAGGGAGGGTTAACAAAACTCAAACTGTTTACCTTTTCAATTGAAATCTAACCATTTCCTGCATCAAAAGGTCCAACTTAACCCTTTCTTTGCTTAGAAGGCTTCATTAAATACTTATCCAAACCATCACCCAACTGTATCTTCACAACAGCTTACCGAGACCACAATCCTCTTCAGCCTTTCACCCTTGCTAGTTGGCATGAGCAAACCACTAGCCTTCCCACTGCATCATGCTTGCACACACCACTGCAGCTCATGGCCATGGGGATCACTGAACAATCGTAGACATGTCACTGTGTGATATCAGGCACCAGCGTCAATGTTTTTTACTTCACTCATGGGATGTAATTTGATTTGATTTATTATTGTCACATATACCAAGAAACAGTGAAAAGTACTGTTTTGCATGCTAACCAGACAAATCATATCTTACATAAGTACATCGGGTTGTAGAAGAGAATGTGCAGCATATAGAGTTACATCTCCAGAGAAGATGCAGCGATAGATCAATTCTAATGTTTGAGAGTCTAGATTAGCGTGGTGCTGGAAAAGCATAGCAGATCAGGCAGAATCCAAGGAGAATGAGAATCGATGTTTCGGGCAGGATCCCTTCATCAGGAATGTATGAGAGGTCTAATATATGAGAGGTCCCTTCATAAGTCTGATAACAGCAGGGTAGAAGCTGTTCTTAAATCTGTTAGAAGTCACACAACACCAGGTTGTAGTCCAACATGTTTATTTGAAATCACAAACATTTGGAGCGTTGCTCCTTCGTCAGGTGAAGTGCATTTCACATGACAAAGTAGCAGTGCGCCAAAAGCTTGTGATTTCAAATAAACCTGTTGGAACATAACCTGGTCTCATCTGACGTCTGTCTTTGTCCACCCCAGTCCAATACCAGCACCTCCACATCATGACTTAAACCTGTTGGTATGTGTTTTCAAACATTTGTACTTTCTGCCCAATGGAAGAGGATGGAGGAGAGTTCAACCATGGTGGGAAGGATCTTTGATGGCATTGGCTGCTTTCCCGCGGCAGCAGGAAGTATAGATCGAGTCAATGTAAGGAAGGCCTGGTTTGTGTGATGAACTGGGCTGTGTTCACAACTCTCTGTAATTTCTAGCAGTCTTGGGCAGAGCAGTTGCCATACCAGGCTGTGATGCATCCGGATAGGATACTTTCTATAATTTGTCTATAAAAATTGGTATGAGTCATTGTGGTCATGCTGAATTTCCTTAGCCTTCTGAGGAAGTAGAAGTGTTAGTGTGCTTTCTTAAATGTAACATCAATATAGATGCACCAGGACAGATTGTTGGTGATATCTATTACTAGGAACTTGAAGCTTTTGACCAAATCCACCTCAGTACCATTGATATAGACAGGGATGTGCGCTCCACTCTACTTCCTGAAGTCAATGACCACTTGCTTCATTTTGCTGATATTAAGGGAGAGATTGTTGTCTTTACACCATGCCATTAAACAGTCTATCTATTTCCTGTACTCTGTCTCACCAGAAGAGTCACAGACTGACCAGCATTATTGCCCCTCGCTAGATGCCCTTGAGAAGGTGGTAGTGAGCTGCCTTCTTGAACTGCTGCAGTCCATGTGTTGTAGGTTGACCCACAATTTTATTAGGGAGGGAATTCTGGTATTTTGACCCAGTGAAAGTGAAGGAATAATGATATATTTCCAAGTCATGGTGTTGGGTGGCTCAGATAGGATCTTGGAGGTGATAGTGATCCCATGATTTATTTTATTTATTCATGGGATGACAGTGTCACTGGCTAGACCAGCATTCATAGCTTATCCCTAACTGCCCAGAAGGCAGTTAAGAGTGAACCTAATTACTGTGGGTCTGCATCATATGTAGGCCAGACCAGGTGAGAATGGCAGTTTCATTCCCTGAAGGACATTAGTAAACCAGGTGAGTTTTTCTGACAGTTGACCGATGATTCATGGTCATGATTAAATGCTTAATTCCAGATTTTTATTTCATTCAAATTCGACCATCTGCTGTGGTGGGATTCAACCCAGTTCCCCAGAACATTACCTGGGTCTCTAGATTAACAGTCCAACTATAGTGCCACTAGGCTGTTAGAGTCATAGAGATGTCAGCATGGAAACAGACCCTTCGGTCCAACCTGTCCATGCCGACCAGATATCCCAACCTAATCGAGTCCCACCTGCCAGCACCCGGCCCATATCCCTCCAAACCCTTCCTATTCATATACCCATCCAAATGCCTCTTAAATGTTGCAACCAGCCTCCACCACTTCCTCTGGCAGCTCATTCCATACACATACCACCCTCTGCATGAAAAAGTTGCCCCTTAGGTCTCTTTTATATCTTTCCCCTCTCACCCTAAACCTATGCCCTCTAGTTCTGGACTCCCTGACCTCAGGGAAAAGACTTTGTCTATTTATCCTATCCATGCCCCTCATAATTTTGTAAACCTCTATAAGGTCACCCCTCAGCCTCCGACGCTACAGGGAAAACAGCCCCAGCCTGTTCAACCGGTCCCTTTACCTCAAATTCTCCAACCCTGGCAACATCCTTGTAAATCTTTTCTGAACCCTTTCAAGTTTCACAACATCTTTCCGATAGGAAGGAGACCAGAATTGCATGCAATATTCCAACAGTGGCCTAACCAATTTCCTGTACAGCCGCAACATAACCTCCTAAATCCTGTACTCAATACTCTAACCAATAAAGGAAAGCATACCAAACACCACCTTCACTATCCTATCTACCTGTGACTCCACTTTCAAGGATGTGTGAACCTGCACTCCAAGGTCTCTTTGTTCAGCAACACTCCCTAGGACCTTACCATTAAGTGTATAAGTCCTGCTAACATTTGCTTTCCCAAAATGCAGCACCTCACATTTATCTGAATTAAACTCCATCTGCCACTTCTCAGTCCATTGGCCCATCTGGTCCAGATCCTGTTGTAATCTGAGGTAACCCTCTTCGCTGGCCATTACACCTCCAATTTTGGTGTCATCTGCAAACTCACTAACTGTACCCCTTATGCTCGCATCCAAATCATTTATATAAATGATGAAAAGCAGTGGACCCAGCACCGATCCTTGTGGCACTCCACTGGTCACAGGCCTCCAGTCTGAAAAACAACCCTCCACTACCACCCTCTCTCTTGTACCTTTGAGCCAGTTCTGTATCCAAATGACTAGTTCTCCCTTTATTCCATGAGATCGAACCTTGCTAATCAGTCTCCCATGGGGAACCTTGTCGAACGCCTTACTGAAGTCCATATAGATCACATCTACTGCTCTGCCCTCATCAATCCTCTTTGTTACTTCTTCAAAAAAATCAATCTAGTTTGTGAGACATGATTTCCCACGCACAAAGTCATGTTGACTATCCCTAAACAGTCCTTGCTTTTCCAAATACATGTACATTCTGTCCCTCAGGATTCCCTCCAACAGCTTGCCCACCACCGAGGTCAGGCTCACTGGGCTATAGTTCCCTGGCTTGTCTTTACCGCCCTTCTTAAACAGTGGCACCACGTTAGCCAACCTCCAGTCTTCCGGCACCTCACCTGTGACTATCGATGATACAAATATCTCAGCAAGAGGCCTAGCAATCACTTCTCTAGCTTCCCACAGAGTTCTCGGGTACACCTGATCAGGTCCTGGGGATTTATCTACCTTTAACTGTTTCAAGACATCCAGCACTTCCTCCTCTGTAATATGGACATTTTGCAAGATGTCACCATCTATTTCCCTACAGTCTACATCTTCCATATCCATTTCCACAGTAAATACTGATGCAGAATATTCATTTAGTATCTTCCCCTATTTTCTGTGTCTCCACACAAAGGCCGCCTTGCTGATCTTTGAGGAGCCCTATTCTCTCCCTAGTTACCCTTTTGTCCTTAATATATTTCAAAGTTTGTGAGAAGATTTGTGGCTCGGGTGCTCATTGTTATGGTTCTGTTCGCTGAGCTGGGAATTTGTGTTGCAGACGTTTCGTCCTCTGTCTAGGTGACATCCTCAGTGCTTGGGAGTCTCCTGTGAAGCGCTTCTGTGATGTTTCCTCCGGCATTTGTAGTGGTTTGTCTCTGCCGCTTCCGGTTGTCAGTTCCAGCTGTCCATTGCAGTGGTCGGTCGCTGGGCTTATTGATTGAATCTGTGGATGAGTGCCATGCCTCTAGGAATTCCCTGGCTGTTCTCTGTTTGGCTTGTCCTATAATAGTAATGTTAATATATTTGTAAAAACCCTTTAGATTCTCCTTAATTCTATTTGCCAAAGCTATCTCATGTCCCTGTTTTGCCCTCCTGATTTCCCCCTTAAGTATACTCCTACTTCCTTTATACTCTTCTAAGGATTCATTCGTTCTATCCTATCTATATCTTACATATGCTTCCTTCTTTTTCTTAACCAAACCCTCAATTTCTTTAGTCTTCCAGCATTCCCTATACCTACCAGCTTTTCCTTTCACCCTGACAGGAATATACTTTCTCTGGATTCTTGTTATCTCATTTCTGAAGGCTTCCCATTTTCCAGCTGTCCCTTTACCTGCGAACATCTGCCCCCAGTCAGCTTTCGAAAGTTCTTGCCTAATACCGTCAAAATTGGCCTTTCTCCAATTTAGAACTTCAACTTTTAGATCTGGTCTATCCTTTTCCAACTATTTTAAAATGAATATAATTATGTTGCCTCCCCATTATCTGCTGTCCTTGTCATTTTCGATGGAAGCGGTCATGGGGTTGTAAAATGCTGTGCAGGAATCTTTGGCAAATTTCTGCAGTGCAACTTGTGGATGGTACACACTGCTGCTACTCAGGGAGTGGATGTTTGTAGATGTGGTACCAATTAAGCTGGCTGCTTTTTCCTGGATATGTGAAGATTTTTTAGTGTTGTTAGAACTGCATGCATCCAGGAAAGTGGCGAGTATTCTATCACACTCCTGACTTTTGCCTTGTAGATGGTGGATAGGCTTTGGGGAGGCAGGAGATGAGTTACTCGCTGCAGTATTCCTATCCTCTGACCTGCTCTTGTAGCCACTGTATTGATGTGGTGAGTTCACTTCAGCTTCTGGTCAATGCTAACCCCAAGCATGTTGATAGTCGCAGATTCTGAAGGTGGACAAGCAGATTGCGCACACAATTCAAGAAAATGGCCAGGTGTGAAAGTCAAACAAAAGATTTCAGACACAGCCAAGGAGCTGATTCAAGTCCAGGAGGTTGGCCATGATCAGCTAGGAATTGGACCCACCAGAGTCTGGGTATCCCTATCCTTGCTGTTTGCAGATTAGGACAAATTAGTCTTTCAGATCAAGTGTTACCCATTCAGGGATTACACTTAAGTCAGCTGGGCTGCTGTTGAGACATCAGTTCAAGAGGTAGCCACATTTTGTTTTAATTCATTCACAAGATATGGGTGTCTCTGGCTATGTCAGCAGTTGTTGTCCATCTCTAATTGCCCAAGGGGCAGTTAAGAGTCAATCACATTGCTGAAGGTCTAGACTCACATGTAGGACAGACTAGGTAAGGGTGGCAGATTTCCTTCCCTGAAGGACATGAATGAACCAAACGGATTTTTCCAACAATCAACTATGGTTTCATAGTCATCAGTAGATTCTTAACCCCAGCCATTTTTGAAAATTGAATTCAAATTCCACCATCTGTTGTGGAGAGATTCAAACCTGAGTCCTGAAGAGTTTCCGGATTAGTAATCTAGCAATAATACCACTAGGCCATTGACTTCCCATAATTTTCCTCCAATGAGATAAAGGGAGGGATGGAAAAATAGATAGTGGTCATACACAAATAGGTAGTGTGGTGAGATGTTCCAGGTGACTGAGTAGGAAGCTTCAAGTGCAGGAAGAGTTAGCAGTTTGGGAGAATGAGGTGGGTGAATGAAATTGACTGGACATGTTCCATGCAATATGGTCAGACTCTTAGTGAGAGGAGTGTGCGCGGCCAAAGTTAGAGTAAATGGTTGCCTTGCAAGCATAATGTAGCACAGAGAAGGTGGTGGTACTTACCTCATGGAGCACAGAAGATTACTGACCTCCTTCGTGCACTGCTAAAAGTCACTTTTCACCTAGGACCCAGTACTGACCCAGGACCCAGTATTGACCCAGGCTGCAATTTGGATCCAAGCTGTTTTTTCATCTCATCCGCCCATCTGACTGCTCTTGGTCTATATCCCTCTATTCTCAGCCTGTTTATGTATGTGTAAATACCTCTTAAACTTTACTATCGTAACTGCTTCCACCATCTCTCCTTGCAGCACTTTTCAGCCATGTAACATCCTCTATGTAAAAAAATTGCCTCGCACATTTCCTTTAAACTTTCCCCCTTTTATCTTAAATCTATGCCTCCTAGTATTTGACACTTCCACCTTGGGAAAAGGACTCCAAGAATCCTCCGTACCCATGTCTGTCATGATTTTGCAAACTTCTGTCAGGACGCCCCTCAGCCTCTGACTCTCAAGTGAAAACCAACTAACCTTGTCCAATCTCTCCTCATAGTTAATACCCTCCAAACTAGTTAACATTCTGGTAAACCTTTTCTGCACCCTCTCCAAAGCCTCCATATCCTTTCTATTGTGTGGCAACCAGAACTGCATACAATACTCCAAATGTGGCCTAAATACAGTTTTATCCAACTACAACATGACTGCCAACTTTTATACTCAATGCCCTGACTAATGAAGGCAAGCATGCTGTAAGCCTTCTTTATCACCTTATCTACTTCTGTTACCACTTTCAGGGAGCAATGTATATTAATGGTCCTAAGGGTCGTGTCACTTACTGTATACTTTCTTCTTACATTTGACCTCCCAGAAACCTGACACTTGCCTGGATTAAACTCCATTTGCCATTTCTCCATCTAACTTCTCAACTGATCTATATACTGCTGTATAATTTGTCAACCTTTCTCAGGATCCACAATTCCACCAATTTCCATGTCATCTGCAAATTTAATAATCAGAGCACCTACATTTTTATCCAAATCATTTATGTATATTACAAACAACAGAAGCCTCCGCAATGATCCTTGCAAAACACCATTAGTCATAGACCTCCAGTCAGAAAAATATCCCTCTACAACTATCCTCTGTCTCTATGACCAAGTCAATCTTTGTATTTGTATTGTAGTTTGGTCTTGTGGTGTGGTCTTCAGTGGGAGTCCACAGGAAAATGCACTGTCCTGTCCAGCAGCACATCCACCAACACCTCCAGATCGCTGTCTGTAAAGTGGGGAGTGAGCTTTCCTTTCTTCTGGGCCAGGCATTGGTTGAGCTTCACAATGCAAGAGGGTCATTCCTGGTTTGGGGCATCTGAAGTGTTGTCAAAGGGCTGAATGCCAGATGGTCCCAGCTGTGGTGGGCACTTCTGCTTCTCCCGCCATACTAAAAGGCAGAGAAGAGCCCAGTTCATAATTAATGAGGTAAGGAATGGAAGCCCACATGAGAAAAGTCCCAGTGAGGTATGGCAGACCAGGCAACATGTGTCACACTCAACAATAAACTTTTACTGATATAATGTTTGAAACATTCTGTCCATAATGTGTATTACTGACCTGCAGCATTAAAATGGACATAAGATTATTAAATTTTCTTTCTTCATTAGATACATATTTAAATCTCCATGCTTTCTAATAGTCGCATCTTGCATTTTATAAGATCTAAATATTTTGTTTTCTGCCAACTTTGTTGGATGTTGTAAATATAGTTGTAAATACATAGATAATGGCTGCCTGCAAGTGAGCATGTGTTTGTCTCATTGCAATACACGAGAAAGGTGATAATAATGAGTTTTCTTTCACATTTCATTTGCAAAATTGAGGTTTGAAGAACATTATGCCATATTTTTGGAAGTTCCCAAAATTGACTTTGAGGATGTTTGAGTGATTGAAAGGATTGACCCATTCAGCACTGCTTATAATCAAAAAATGGTTCTGAAAGTGTATTTGAGAGCAATGGTGGAATTTGACTGTGATGAAGAAGACTAAGCCAATAAAACAGGAGAAGAGGATAAGGAAAGTGATTTCCTCAGCATGGTTTTGAAGCAGTTTTTAATCAGTGTTGCCCAGTACAATGGAATATGCTGAAACTCTGGACTCATACAACTGCGCAATTCAAAGTGAGATTGCACTGAGAGTTATATTTTATGAGAGGACACATTGACAATATGAGACCGTTTTAGATTACATTCTTAAACTAAGGAAAATCTCACATCGATGGGGGTATGGCACGAAATCAGAAATTGACCTTCAAGGCATGCTTGTTAGAAAAATAAAAAAAATCAAAATCCAGGACAAACATTTTGAGCAAAGCTGTTGTGGAAGATGATCTGCAATCAGGCCACAGCCATGAAAATGGCAGAAAGACGTATTTACAAATTTTGAGTCAGTTCTTTTCCTGAGCTGGAAGGGCAAGTTCATCAGGACTTCAGCAAGATACAGACTATGGCAGCTAGGTTCACAGTCTTAGGGTGGGAGTGAATGCTCTGTGCACGAAACGTTGGAGTAGGTGTTTTCAGGAAAGATTAACTCCCTGTCCCCCAACAACAAGAAAGCTCTTTATTTCAATCATTCTTGGGACATGGACATCACTGGCTGGCCAGTACTTATTACCCATCCCTAGATGCCCTTAAGAAAGTAGTGGAGATCTGCCTTCTTAAACTGCTGCAGTCCAAGTGCTGTAAGTAGACCAACAATACATGAGGGAGGGATTTCCAGAACTTTGACCCAGTGATGATGAAGGAATGATGATATATTCACAAGTCAGGACAGTGAACAGCTTGGAGGGTCACTTAAAGGTGGCGGTGTTCCCATGTATCTGCTGCCCTTGACCTTTTAGATGGAAGTGGTCGTGGGTTTGGAAGATGTTGCCCTAGGATCTTTAGTGAATTTCTGCAGTGCACCTTGTAGATAGTACACACTGCTGCTACTGAGCATTGGTGGTGGAGGGAGTGGATATTTGTGGATGCCAATCAAGCAGGCTGTCTTGTCCTGGATGGTGTCAAGCTTCTTGAGTGTTGTGCAGCTCTACTCATTCAGGTAAATGGGGAGTATCCTGTCACACTCCTAACTTGTGCTTTGTAGATGGTGGTTGAAACTTTATTGCTGGAACAGCACAGCAGGTCAGGCAGCATCCAGGGAACAGGAGATTCGACATTTCGGGCACAGGCCCTTCTTCAGGAATGCTTTAAGAAGGGCCTGTGCCCGAAACGTCGAATCTCCTGTTCCCTGGATGCTGCCTGACCTGCTGTGCTGTTCCAGCAATAAAGTTTCAACTTTGATCTCCAGCATCTGCAGACCTCACTTTCTCCTTTGTAGATGGTGGACAAGCTTTGAGGAGTCAGGAGGTGAGTTACTCATCGCAGGATTCCTAGCCTCTGACCTACTCTTGTAGCCACTGAGTTTATGTGGCGAGTCCAGTTCAGTTTCAGGTCGATGATAATGCCAATGATGTTGATGGTGATAGTAAAATGAATGTCAAGGGGTGGTGGTCAGATTGTCTCTTATTGGAGATAGTCATTGCCAGGCATTTGTGTGGATGTATGTTACTTGCCACTTGTCAGCCTTGTGTCCTGATTTTGTTGTATTTGTATTTGAATATGATTTTTTTCATTTTCTGAGGAGTGATGGATAGTGCTGAACATTGTGCAATCACCAAGGTGCATCCCTACTTCTGACCTAATGATGAAGGGAAAGTCATTGATGAATCAGCTGAAAATGGTGGATCCTAGGACACTACGTTGAGGAACTCCTGCAGAGATGTCCTGGAGTTGAGATGACTGACCTTCTCACAACCATGACCATCTTCTGATGTGTCAGGTATGACTTCATCCACTGGCAAGTTTTCCCCATGATACCTATAGATTCGAATTTTGCTCAGGTTCCTTGATGTTTGACTGTTCCTTCAGTTGAATGCAGCCTTGCTGTCAAGGGTTTACACTCTCACCTCACCCCTGGAATTCAGTTTATCATTTTACAGTTGATCAAGAGTAGATTGATGGACTGCTAATTAACTGGATTAGATTTGTACTGCTTTTTGTGTACAGGACATAAGCGGGCCATTTTTTTTTCCATATTGCTAGGTCAATGCCAGAGTTGTAACTGTATTGAAAGAGCATAGCTAGAGTTATGGCAGGTTCTGGAGCACAAGTCTTCTGTACTACTGCTAAAATGTTGCCAGGGCCCTTAGCCTTTCCAGCATCCAGTGCCTTCAGCTATTTCCTAAGATCATGTATAGTGAATCGAATTGGCTGAAGACTGGTATCTGTGATGCTGGAGACCACTAGAGGAGGCTGAGATGGATCATTCACTCTCCACTTCTGGCTGAAGATTTTTGCAAATGCTTTAGCCTTATTTTTTGCACTGATGTGCTTGGCTCTTTCATCATTATGGATGGGGATATTTTTGGAGCCTTCTTCTCCAGGGAGTTATTTAATTGTCCACCTCCAATTCCGAATGGATGTAACTGGACTGCAGAGCTACGATGTGATCCATTGGCTGTGGGATTGCTTAGCTCTATCTATTATTTGTTGATAATGCTATTGAGCATGCAATTAGTCCTGTTTGGTAGCTTTGCCAGGTTACCCTAGTTTTAGGTATGCCTGATGCCCCTGGTGTATCCTCCTGGTTGCAGTTTGTGTTGGAATATGATTTTGTTGCTGCTAATGGTCCACAGCACCTCATGGATGATTCACCTGTACTATACAATGTACAGTTTTGTCCATCAACTTTAACAAAGTTAGAGCAACTCAACTGTTAAGTTGGGAAAGTCATACAATCAAGCTTGTATGGTTTCACTAAGTTCCACTCATACCTGTTCAAAGGAAGTTCACAAGTTTAACTGACCATTAAGCCCTTATGATCATATTTGTTTCAAGAAGGGGAGTACGATCCCCAACAGCAGTACAATTTCGGAGATGAGCTTTGATCTTGATAGCCCATCAGTATGAGATTGAATATTGTAAGTCAGAGGATTGTGCAGATGAGGATGTTCTTTTAAGATTGCCTGAAGAAGCATTTATACCCAAAACATTGACTTCTCCACCTCCTGATGCTGCCTGGCTTGCTGTGTTCTTCCAGTCTCCTGCTTGTTTACCTGTGAATAGTGATTCATTGTTAGTCACTGAATTACCGGTGAAAAAGTTTACACAAATGACATACCAGCATCTGCCAAAAAAATCCTGGGGGAATCCTGTAACTGTAACAGTGTTCAGTAAAATGCTAAATTATATGGTGAATGACTTGCCTTAAGTGTGTGAAATTACAGGAGTATTTCACTCTTAGAATAAAGAATTCTCTTGTGGGTTTAAGAAACCAGTGTAACTGAACAACTCAATGTTCAATATTATTTACAAATTAAAAAGGACAATCCAAAAATAGGATTGATTCTTTCCCCAGCAGGCATTTTGAAGCTTTAAAGCACAAAATTATTGGTTGATTTCTTTTGGTTTTGCATCTTTTCGTCAGGAGTCGATGTTCACGATGTAAGGGAGTGTGAAGGCATTACTTAAGGTGAACCATATTTTAGCAACAGTTTCAGATCCTCAGAGAGATCAAACAAATTGCACAGCAAAATCTGTCAAGTTTTCCTTGTGAAATCCTGTCATTGCAATCCGCTTTAAAACTAGGCTAGTCATTGACTCATTTCATGGATAATAAGGTGGAGAATGAAGGTGTTGCAAAGAGATGAAGAAATGAATCAACTCCCTTCTTTTTTAAAACCCTTGGTTGGTAGCAACAGATAGTTTTAATTATTTCCAGCACACAGTTTTATTACACTTCAATTAAAACATAGTTTGTCCATTCAAAATGTTGCTCGGCTTCCTAGAGTGCTTACTAACCCTGAGAAAAATTGTAAAATATGACATCAAACATCTAACACCCAGTAAAAGAAGAAACTATCTAGTACAAAAAGCAAGCTTGCAAACAGGTTAAAAAATCATTTCGGCCCTCGAGATGTTAGGTTTAACAAGGGATTATGATTGTTCAGTTCATGATCTGTATCATCCTCAGCAGCAAAATCTGAAGATATTTCTGAGCTCTTGGTAAATAGATGCTTCACTTTGTATCATTCTGACTTAGTCAGATATTAAGCATTTTAGTTTATAAGCCAAGTTACTGGAGCAACATTAATTGCTTTCTGAAGTTCGTCTCACAGTGTAAATGTAAAGATTCAATAGAGAGAGAGAGAGAGAGAGGAATGACTGGTGGTGGTTTTACCATGCCTCAGGCGAGGGAAGAGGTTATAGGATGCTGAAGGCAAAGGCATGGTTCAAACTGCAACATTGTGCCCTTCCACTGCAGGGGAGCAGTTTGCTTCTGCCATTTCTTTCTCTTCAACATATATTATAAGAGGTAAAAGGTAAAAGGCAGTGAGAGGCAATGGGAGGACAGCTGACATTAATGGAGAAGTCACATGACACCAGGTTATAGCCCAGCAGGTTTATTTGAAATCACAAGCTTTCAGAGTGAAGCACTTTACCTGATGAAGGGGCAGCACTCTGAAAGCTTGTGATTTCAAATAAACTGTTGGGCTATAACCTGGTGTCATGTGAATTCTGACTTTGCCCATCCCAGTCCAACACTGGCACCTCCACATCATGACGCTAATTGAGTTTGATCTCTCCACCATGGAGGCTTCCTGCCTCTATTCCTGATGAAGGCTTTCGCCTGAAACGTCGATTTTCCTGCAGCTCGGATGCTGCCTGACCTGCTGTACTTTTCCAGCACCACTCTGATCTAAACTCTGGTTTCCAGCATCTGCAGTCCTCATTTTTGCCTAGAGCATCTTTACCTCTTTAAGCCCGCTCTTGCTGAGTCTCTCTTCACTTTTGTCTACAGAGTACAGAGAAGACTGGAGGAATCTGTCACAACATTAATCCTAAGAATTTAATATCTTACTTACTAGAGCAGGGGCAAAGATATACCTGCCTGTCAGGCAAGTGGCTTAAAAGCTAAAGGTGTCAACACACTTAATGTTTATACAGGTGAACCTCTTTATAAATGAAAAGCAATGGCCAGCAATGGCCAAGTAATTCATTTGCTGCACAGAAGTGCCATGCATTGCATACCTCAAGTTAAAAGAACCATGTTCTTGATGTCTGTGTGGATTTCATCTGAGATTCATGAGTCATGTGATCAGTGCACAGCCCCTGTTATCCAATGAGCACTGCCTTGTTTCTTGTTATGATTTAGTGTTGCTAACACAGAAGACGCGTGTGAAGGCACTGAAGAGAGATATCCTGATCATTACCAGCATAGACTACTTTAACCTACATGATACATCGCAACTAGACATTGAGCGAGCTGCATTAGAAACATTCTATATAATTTAATAGATATAAAATCATTAGATAAAATATAGGGCAGGAGTAGCTCTTTCAGTCCTTTGAGCTTGCTCCACCATTCAATTGAATCAGGGTTGCTCTTCTATTTCCTAAAATTCACGGCCCTCTGAATAGACAAATTTCTCTTTATCTTGGTTCCAAATGGTCTACCCATTGCTATTTATTTGTAACCCCAGATCTAGTCTCCCCAGCCAGGCAAAACAACCTACCAAATCTGCCATATTCAATGTGATTGCCTCTCACTCTTCTATATCCAAAGAATATAATCCCAGTCTACCAACTCTCCTTACAGGACAATCTGTTCCCTTTATAAGGATGTGGAGGCATAATGGTAATGTCACTGGATATGCTATTCTAAATGCCATGCTTATGTTTGGGGTCATGAGTTTGTGTCCCATAACAGAAAGTGATGAAATTTAAATTCAATTAAAAAAAGTGTGCATTTAAAATCTAACCTGATGGTCGGTGAAAGTGGGTACTACAGATGCTGGAGATCAGAGTCAAGATTAGAGTAGTGCTGGAAAGGCACTACAGGTCAGGCAGTATCCAAGGAGCAGAAAAATCGATGTTTCGGGCAAAAGCTCTTCATCAGGAATCTTGATGAAGAGCTTTTGCCTGAAATGTCGATTTTCCTGCTCCTCAGATACTGCCTGACCTGCTGTGCCTTTCCAGCACTACTCTAATCTTGACTCTAACCTGATGGTGACCATTTGTCATAAGAACCCATATGGTTGACCAAAGTCCTTCGGGGAAGGAAATCTGCCATCCTTATTTGGTCTGGCCTACATGTGACTCTAGATCCATAGCAATGTGGTTGACTCTTAACTGCCGGCTGGGATATTAGGGATGAGTAATAAATGAAACTGGGAGATTGTTAACTCCTCTGACATTGGAACTAGGTCAATCTGCATGACTGTAGAACATACTAATGGAACAACAAATTGGAACAACTGAATAACTCCTTCTAAAACAGTCACTTATATCAGTGGGTAGGGCTGTTGAAAGCCTCCAAGTTAACTCTTTTAGGCAAAGTACCTTTCCAACATTTCCCTTCAAACTCTCTTTCTCTTGTTTATCTTAATATACAATTTCTTAAACAAGTATATCAAGTTTATCACCATCCCTCCTTGCAAAGTGTCTGACTTTATAACTTCTTTTGGCATTTGATAAATAAGTGGTTGTTTACTTGAGGATAATCGATTCAAGTGTTACTGTTTGTCATTTTGTGCCAATGTTAGGTTTTTATTTCTCGAATGTGTTGTCCTACCTGAACGGTCTTTAATTTTCTCAAAGTATCTAATCAAAGACAATTGGGTGAAAGAACTAATCTTCTTCTTATGACTTTGTCCTGAGGTAGATTTAGGTGACGATCTTCTGGTATGATATTTGTTTTTTAAGCCCATGCTATTTTATCTTATTATGCCATTGCCAGTGGTAATGGTTGTGCAGAATTAGCAATCTCTGATCAGTTGTATTCTTTGGATCAATTGTACAAAGAGTTCACCAATGGTTTCAGATAATGGTTCTACCAGAACTTTCTGGAAATCAAGTGTTGAAGGTTTTTTCATAGGTGAGGAACAAGTAAACGGGGCAGCACGGTGGCACAGTGGTTAGCTGCCTCACAGCACCAGAGACCCGGGTTCAATTCCCGCCTCAGACAACTGTCTGTGTGGAGTTTGCACGTTCTCCCCGTGTCTGCATGGGTTTCCTCCGGGTGCTCCGGTTTCCTCCCACAGTCCAAAAATGTGCAGGTTAGGTGAATTGGCCATGCTAAATTGCCCGTAGTGTTAAGTGAAGGGATAAATGTAGGGGAATTGGTCTGGGTGCATTGCTCTTCGGAGGGTCGGTGTGGACTTGTTGGGCCGAAGGGCCTGTTTCCACACTGTAAGTAATCTAAACAGTTCTTTCAACTCAGTAAAATCAGTAGTTTCTATTTAGTAGTAATTGAACAGTTGTTCCATTCCAACATAGATGATTTCAATTGTGATGTGCTTTTTTTTGGGTTCAGCCAAAATTATTTTGTGAGCAGGAAGGTCATGTTGTTGCTGATGTATATCAAGTTTGTAGATGTCTTCTTGGGTGGTTAAGATCCTTCCTCAAATATCATGATCTTTAGGACTTCCTGTTCCTGCTCAAAAGTGCCTTCTAGATCTGGATGAACTGATGATCCTAGTGTCATGAAGAAACTTTTAACATTCCCCAAGCTTAAGAGTTGTCTCTCCTACACCATTAGATCAGTAAGTTATAAATTTATATGATTCAGGAACGGGCACTAAATGCTGGCCTGGCCATTGATGCCCACATCCCAGGAGTGAAGTTAATCATGCGCAAATGCAGCAAAACCTGAATAATTTAGATTTGGGCTGATAAGTGGCATATAATACCCACACCACACAAGTGCCAGGCAATGACATCCCCCAACATTCCCCACCCATTGCCTCTTAATGTTGATGATATTACTAACACTTAATCTCCCACTAACTACATCCTGGGCATTACCATTGACCAGAAATGAACTGAATCGTTCATATAGCAATTGACTTAAAACCAGAATTCAGATCTAAAGAAGAAAAGCTAAAGACACGACACAATTTAAATGATTTCAAAACTTTCAGGAACTAAATTGAGCAAAATTATGGATACTGTCAGCAGAGAAACACTGGCTTAACAGTGATAATAATGAAGTTACACAATGTGGTTGAATTTAATTCACATTTCATAAAGTACCATACAGCATGATATCTGGCATTCCCAATGTAAAGACATGACTTACTTTCCACAAGGACTGACCAGTGGTCACATCTGCCAATACTGTCATGGTCAGATGCATCAGTATTTGATGAGGATGATTTGATAAGTATGTTTTACCCTTTTGATGGTTCACTGTTACAGTCTCAGCCTCGCAGATACATTCTTTAAGACAGTTCAATCAATAGCTCTGCTACCAAGCCACTCTTGGTGATGACATTGATGTTTTCTATTCAGAGTACATTCTGTGGCTCTACCAGGCCTTGGTGCATTTTGCAAGTGGTGTTCAACATTGAAGAGTACTAATTAATGAGCTGAGCAGGAGTAGTAAGTGGCAATTAAGACCTTTCATTGGCTGTGTTTAATTTAATGCCATTAGATTTCATGAGGTCCAGAGTCAATCCCTAGGTCATCCTGAGGGCTATTTCCTCCCAATTGTATACCACTGCACAACACTTCGAGTGAGTCTATCCTCTGAGCAACACAAGCTGTATACGAGAAGAGTTAAAAATGTGGCACTGTAATAGTTATAGGGATTTAATTGGAATGGGAATAGATAGGCATTTCTGTGGCCACTAACAACAGTCCAGGATGGTATGCTGCCTCCCTGGTGCAAGGTCAATGAGGTTTCAGAGCATCTACAGGACAGTCTGGAGAGGGAGGATGAACAGCCAGTGGTCATGGTAGATAATGGCACAATGACACAGTTAAAAAGAGAATTGAATCCTAAAATCTGTAAGTAGAGAGTATAGAAAGTAAATTGAAAGTAAGACTTCAAAGATAGTCATCTCAGGATTAAACAAAGGACAAAGAATAAAGAAAATTACAGCACAGGAACGGGCCCTTCAGCCCTCCAAGCCTGTGCTGATCCAGACCCTCTATCTAAACCTGTCACCTATTTTCTAAGGGTCTGTATCCCTCTGCTCCTTGTCCATTCATGTATCTGTCTAGATACATCTTAAATGACGTTATTGTTCCCGCCTCTACCACCTCTGCTGGTGTTCCAGGCACCCACCACCTTATGCATGAAGAACTTTCCATGCATAACATCCTGGGGAACCTCCTCTGCACCCTCTCCAAAGCATCCACATCCTTTTGGTAATGTGGTGACCAGAACTGTACACAGTGTTCCAAATGTGGCCGAACCAAAGTCTCATACAGCTGTAACATAACCTGCTAACTCTCGTACTCAATACCCCGTCCGATGAAGGAAAGCATTCTGTATGCCTCCTTGACCACTCTACTGACCTGCGCTGTCACCTTCAGGGAACAATGGACCTGAACACCCAGATCTCTCTGTATATCAATTTTCCCCAGGACCTTTCCATTTACCATATAGTTGGCTCTGGTATTGCATCTTCCAAAGTGCATCACCTCACATTTGTCCAGATTGAAATCCATCTGCCATTTCTCTGTCCAACTCTCCAATCTATCTATATTCTGCTGCATTCTCTGACAGTTTCCTTCACTATCTGCTACTCCACCAACCTTAGTGTCCAAAGTTAAAAATCACACAACACCAGGTTATAGTCCAACAGGTTTATTTGAAAGCACTAGCTTTTGGAGTGCTGCTCCTTCATCAGGTGGTTGTGGAGTATCCCAGTATGGATTCCTGTGGGACACCACTGGTCACAGGTCTCCATTTTGAGAAGCTCCCTTCCACAACTACTCTCTGTCTCCTGTTGCCCAAACAGCTCTCTATCCATCTAGCTAGTACACCCTGGACCCCATGCGACTTCACCTTCTTCATCAGCCTACCATGGAGAACCTTATCAAATGCCTTACTAAATTTCATGTATATAACATCTACATCCTTTCCCTCATCAATCAACTTTGTCACCTCTTCAAAGAATTCTATTAGGTTTGTAAGACATGACCTTCCCTGCACAAAACCATGCTGCCTATCACTGATAAGCCCATTTTCTTCCAAATGAGTATATATCCGATCCCTCAGTATCTTCTCCAGTAGCTTCCCTACCACTGACGTCAGGCTCACAGGTCTGTAATTACCTGGATTTCTCTGCTACCCTTCTTAAACAAGGAGACAGCATTAGCAATTCTCCAGTCCTCTGGGACCTGCCCCGTGTTCAAGGATGCTGCAAAGATATCTGTTAAAGCTCCAGCTATTTCCTCTCTCACTTCCCTCAGATCCCATTCGGACTTGGGGACTTGTCCATCTTAATGCCATTTAGAATACCCTACACTTCCTCCTTCCTTATGATGACTTGACCTAAAGTAATCAAAGTTCTATCCCTGACCTCAACATCTGCCATGTCTTTCTCCTCGGTGAATACTGATGCAAAGTACTCTTTAAGAATCTCACCCATTTTCTCTGACTCCACACATATCTTTCCTCCCTTGTCCTTGAGTGGGTCAACCCTTTCCCTTGTTACCCTTTTGCTCCATATATATGAATAAAAGGCTTTGGGGTTTTCTTTAATCCTGCTTGCTAAGGCTATCATGGGCGGCATGGTATCTCAGTGGTTAGCACTGCTGCCTCACAGCACCAGGGACCGGGGTTCGATTTCTGTCTCAGGTAACTGTGTGGAGCTTGTACATTCTCCCCGTGTCTGCGTGGGTTTCCTCCGGGTACTCCAGTTTCCTCCCACAATCCAAAAGATGTGCAGGTTAGGTGAATTGTCCATGCTAAGTTGCCCATAGTGTTAGGTGCATCAGTCAGGGGTAAATATAATGTAGGAGAATAGGTTTGGATGGGTTGCTCTTTGGAGGATCAGTGTGGACCTTTTGGGCCAAACGGCCTGTTTCCATACTGTCGGGGATCAATACTCATGACCCCTGTCAGCCCTCTTAATTCCTCATTTCAGATTGGTCCTACATTCTCAATATTCTTCCAAAGCTTCATCTGACTTCAGTTGCTTTGGCCTTATGTATGCATCCTTTCTCCTCTTAGCTAAGTCACACAATTTCACCTGTCATCCATGGTTCCCTAATTTTGCCATTTCTATTCCTCATTTTCACAGGAATATATCTCTTCTGAACTCTAAAAACTTCTCTTTAAAAGCCTCCCACACATCAAATGTGGATTTCCCTTCAAACAGTTGCTCCCAATCTACATTCCCCAGCTCCTGCCGAATTTTGATATAGTTGGCCTTCCCCCAGTTTAGCACTATTCCTTTTGGACCACTCTCGTCTTTAATGAGTATCCTAAAACTTATGGAATTGTGATCACTATTCCCAAAGTAATCCCACACTGAAACTTCAACCACTTGGCCGGGCTCATTCCCCAACACCAGGTCCAGTATGGCCCCTTCCTGAGTTGGACTATTTACAGACTGCTCTAGAAAACCCTCTTGGATGCTCTTTACAAATTCTGCTCCATCCAGACCTCTAACATTAAGTGAATCTCAGTCAATGTTGGGAATATTAAAATCTCCCATCACCACCACCCTGTTGCTCCTCCATCTTTCTATGATCTCTCTACATATTTGTACATCTATCTCATACTCGCTGTTGGGAGGCCTGTAATACAGCCCCAACATTGTTACCGCACCCTTCCTATTTCTGAGCTCTGCCCATATTGCCTCACTGCTCGGGTCCTCCATAGTGCCCTCCTTCAGCACAGCTGTGATATACACTCTGACCAGTAATGCAACTCCTTCACCCCTTTTACCTCTCTCTCTATCCTGCCTGAAGCATCTATACCCTAGGATGTTTAGTTGTCAATCATGACCTTCCCTCAACCAAGTCTCAGTAATAGCAATAACATCATACTCCCAGGTACTAATCCAAGCCCTAAGTTCATCTGCCTTACCCACAATACTTCTTGCATTAAAACAAATGCACCTCAGACCATCAGTCCCTCTGTGCTCATCATCTGCTTCCTGCCTACTCTTCCCCTTTAATCACGCTGACTTCACTATCTAGTTCCGTATAGGCTCTAATTACTACCTCCTTCCTGTCCACTAACCTCCTCATTTGGTTTCCATCCCTCTGCCACATCCCTCCCCAACAGCATTAGCAAAAGCACCCCCAAGGACATTGGTTCCTGTCCAGCCGAGGTGTACACCATCCAATTTGTAATAGTCCCACCTCCCCCTGAACTGGTCACAATGTCCCAAAAATCTGAACCTTTCCCTCCTGCACCATCCCTAAAGACACGCATTCATCTTGCCTATTCTATCATTCCTACTCTGACTGGCACATGGCACTGGTAACAATCCTGAGATTACTACCTTTGAGGCCCTACTTTTTAACTTAACTCCTAACTCCCTAAATTCTGTTTGTTGGACCTCATCCTGTTTATTACCTATATCATTTGTGCCTATATGCACCACTACAGCTGGCTGTTCACCCTCCCCATTCAGAATGTTCTGCAGTCGATCCGAGACATCCCTGTCCCGTGCACCTGGGAGGCAACATACCATTCAGGCGGCTTGTTTTCGACTACAGAACCTCCTATCTAATCCCCTTACAATTGAATTGCAATAACTATAGCCCTTCCAATCTTTTTCCTGCCCTTCTGTACAGCAGAGCCAGCCACGGTGCCATGAAACTGGCTAGTGTTGCCTTCCCCTGGTGAGTAATCTCCCCCAACAGTATCCAAAACGGTATACTTGTTTTGGAGGGAGATGACTGCAGGGAACACCTGCAGTGCCTTCCTGCTCTTTCTCTGCCTTTTGGTCACCCACTCCCTTTCTCCATCAGCAATTCTAACCTGCGGTGTGACCAATTCATCAAACGTGCTATTCATGATTGCTGTGTATGCGATGTATCTGAAGTTCAGTGGGCTGGAAGGTGAGGACTGGGGAGTTCTGTTCTTGCTGCAGTGGGAGGAGTGGGGTTCAAGGGCGGAGGTGTGGGAAGTGGAGGAGATGCAATGAAGGGAATCATCGACCATGTGAGAGGGGAAATTGTGGTCTTTGAAGAAGGAGGTCATCTGGGATTTCCTGTGGTGGAATTGGTCATCCTGACAATGGATGCAGCGGAGGCGGAAGCATTGGGAATAAGGGATGGTATTTTTACAGGAGGCATGTTTTAGGAGGTGTAGTCCATGTAGCTGTGGGAGTCGGTAGTTTGTTGTAGATGTCTATGGTTAGTCGGTCATCAGAGATGGAGATGGAGAGGTCCAGGAAGGGGAAGGGGGTGTCCGAGATGGTCCAGGTGAATATGAGGTTGAGTGAAAGGTATTAGTGAAGTTGATGAACTGTTCAACCTCCTTGTGGGAATACGAGGTAGTGCAGATACAGTCATTGATGTAGCAGAGGACAAGGTGGGGAGTGGTACTAGTGTAGCTGCGGACGATGGACTGTTCCACATACCCGGCAAAGAGACAGGCATAGCTGGGGCCTATGTGAGTACCCGTGGCTACCCCTTTGGCTTGGAGGAAGTGGGAGGATTGGAAGGAGAAGTTGTTAAGGTGAGAAGCAGTTGAGCCAGACGGATGAGGGTATCAGTTGAAGGGTACTGGTTGGGATGGCGTGAGAGGAAGAAACAGATGGATTGGACACCTTCATCTTGGCGGATGGATGTGTACAGGGACTGGATGTCCCGGTGAAGATAACGATGGGGGGGGGGGGGAAACGAAAGTCCTGGAGAGGTGGAGGGTCGTGGGTGGTGCCCCGAACATCAGTGGGGATTTCCTGGACTAAGGGGGACAGGACAGTGTCTAGGTATGCAGAGATGAGTTCAGTGTGACAGTCGCAGGATGAGATAATGGGTCGACTGGGAAGTCAGGTTTGTGAATCTTCAGTAGGCCGTAGAATCAGGCAGTGCAGGGTTCACGGATGATGAGGTTAGAAGCTGTGGATGGGCAATCCTCAGAGATGATGAGGTTCTGGATGGTCTGGGAGATGATGTTTTGGTGATGGGAGGTGAGGTCGTGGTCGAGGGGGCGGTAGGAAGAGGTGCTGTGGTTCTGTTCGCCGAGCTGGAAGTTTTTGTTGCAAACGTTTCGTCCCCTGGCTAGGCGACATCATCAGTGCTTGGGAGCCTCCTGCGAAGCGCTTCTTTGATGTTTCCTACGGTGTTTATAGTGGTCTGTCCCTGCCGCTTCCGGTTGTCAGTTTCAGCTGTCCGCTGTAGTGGTTGGTATATTGGGTCCAGGTCGATGTGTTTGTTGATGGAGTTTGTGGATGAATGCCATGCCTCTAGGAATTCCCTGGCTGTTCTCTGTCTGGCTTGCCCTATGATAGTAGTGTTGTCCCAGTCGAATTCATGTTGCTTGTTGTCTGCGTGTGTGGCTACCAAGGATAGCTGGTCGTGTCGTTTCGTGGCTAGTTGATGGGAGGTCCCAGCAGTGGTGAGTACCTCCACCGATGTGAAGTGTGGAAATATGACAAATGAGGTGCCATAGGAGATTGGTAAATGACAAGTTTGGAAAGATAGCTCAAGAAAATACTTGGCATTAGTGGAGTTAAACCTTGCATAAAACTCACCAAAATTGACACATCACTGAGTTAATTTAAGTTCAAATAACTCAATTAGGGCTGCCATGTCTTATAAAAATGGTCTGTTGTGTGGTGCACCATGTTTGTAAAAACGTCCAAGGGAATGTGCTCCATAATTAATGTCTGCCATCCCAGCAAGCCCGGCGGTTCTCAGACACCCAATTCATCAGAATATTCTTCCGTGCACAGTATGCAAGAATATTAAATAGTTTCTTCCCATGCTGTCTAAAGATGGTATATTTGGTAGACCTAAAAGGAGAGATATCGGGTCTACTTTGACTTCAGTCCTCAATACCCTCCCTATCTCTCCCGTCACAGCGCTCCAATAAACACGGAGCCTGTGACATGTCCAGAAGCAATGGGTAAGAGTACCTTCACTTATTTTACATTTGGGGCACACTGAAGATGCCCCTTTTTAAAACTTCGCCAGACGGTCTGGTGCCAGATGTGCCCTGTGCAGAACTTTTAACTGCGTAGCGCATGTCCTATTACAGATTGAGACCTTTTGAGTATTCTCCCATGTTTCAGAAGAGATCTCCACTCCAGCTCCTGCTCCCAGACCTCACATAACCAGTTAATATCTTGCCAGGCCCTGCCACCCAGTAGGCGATAGAGGACATTAACCGAAAGGGTGCTTGTGGAACGTATCCACAGCCTCTCTGTATCGGGCTTATAGGGCCTAGTGAAAAGCGTAGTCTTCTTCTGGATGAAGTCCCTAACCTGAAAAAAATGGAAAAGATCTCTGCTGGGCAACCCGTATTTGTGGCTCAGTTGCTCAAAAGACACCATAACCTCCCCCTCAAACAAGTCTCCCAAACTAGAAACTCCTCTCGCTGCCCATAGTTTGAATCTTGAGTCCATCACCCCTGGTCGGAACCCTGGCATGCCAGCTACAGGTGTAAGTGGCGAAGTCTTGGATAAACAACCCTCGCTCTGACACATCGCTCTCCATGCCTTGACTGTACTAATGACAATGGGGTTCCGGCAGTGGTCCATAACTGTCCTCATCTTATCCATGAACAACAGGTTAATAAGAGGGCACTTTGCCTGGGAGGCCTCAACATCCAGCCATATTGAGTTTGGATCATTACCTACCCAATTGCAGACAAAGGACAGCAGGGAACTCAATTGATACCTCCTGATGTCTGGGAAATCAACTCCTCCCCCTTCTTGAGGCAACTGCAATTTAGTAAGTTTGATGAGGGGCCGCCCACGATGCTAGACAAAGGAACCAAACCACCCCATAAGCTTCCGCAGCGTTGACCTGGGAAACATTATAGGGAGCATACACATGGGATAAAGCAAACGAGGAGGAACATTCATCTTAATGAGAGATATTCGGCCCGGCCATGAAATTGGAAGAGCCTCCCATCTCTGGAGATCTCGCCTAATACTGTCGAGCAAGTGAGCAAAGTTAGTCCAAAATAACAGATCAAACTTGGGGTAATAAAAATGCCTAGGTACCGGAACCCTGCCCTTGACCACTTAAAAGGGAACTGAGGGCCACCTTCAACTTCTGGCACATCCTTAAGGTTCCCCAAAGGCATAGCCTCCGATTTTGCAAAGTTAATCTTATTTCCCCCACCAAACGAATTGATACGTTGTGTCAAATGGGGTACGGAGGTGATCGGGTTCAATAAAAACAGAAGGACATCATCCGCATACAGTGTAATCTTGTGGTCCTCGATCCCACTTCCGGAGGGGTTATGTGGACATTCTGACGAATGGCCTCTGCCAGCGGCTCTATCACCAACGTAAACAATAATGGTGAGAGGGGGCAGCCTTGCCGACTACCCCTACCAATCCTAAAATTCCCAGACTTCACCCCGTTGGTGATGACCGCAGCCAGAGGGTGGCGATATAAAACCTCCACCCACCTAGCAAAGACCCCACCCAACCCAAACTGTTCTAAGACATAAAAAAGATGTCTTCCACCTGGTCAAATGCTTTCTCTGCATCTAAGGAAATCACCAACCCCTGAATCGATCGTTGCTGACAAACTTGGACCACATTCAGCAACCTTCTAATATTATTAGAGGACCTACGGCCTCTTTAATAATTTGGGGCAACACCTTTTCCAGTCTCTGTCCCAGGATCTTGGACAGAATCTTGAAATCTGAATTTAATAGAGAGATGTAGGAGGCACAATCCTGAGGAACCTTCCCCTTCTTAAGAATTAAGGAAATATTAGCTTCTCTCAAAGATGGTGGTAGGCGTTCATGCATGTAGGAGTGATTGTACATCTCCAACATTGGCCCTGACAGAATCCCTATAAACTCCTTATAAAACTCACCCGGAAAACCATCAGGGCCATGCCCTTTCCCACGCTGAAGTTGCTTAGTTGCCTCCTGTATTTCCTGAACTGCCCCCTCTCACCGTTGTTGTTTACGTTGGTGACAGAGCCGCTGGCAGAGACCATTCGTCAGAATGTCCACATAACCACTCCGGAAGTGGGATTGAGGGCACACAAGATTTCACTGTTGCGGATGATGTCCTTCTGTTTTTATCGAACCCAATGACCTCCGTACCCCATTTGGCGTTAAGGAGACAGGCCTGTTCCAAGGTTACCCATGGGAGGTTCAGGTTCATAAAAAAGGCCTCCATTTTAGCCCTCCTGTCCTCGCAACCTTCAGACTGATACAATTCAGAGTAAAATTCAGAGTAGCATCGTACGTAAGAACCCCGGCACTGTCTCTGATTGCAGTAATGGATTGGGGAGCACGCTATTTCCTAGTCAGGTACGCTATAAACTTCCTTGGCCTATCCCCATATTCAAACAGCCTTTGTCTAGCAAAAGCAAGTTCTTTCTTTGCGTTTTGAGTCAGTATTGAATTCAAGGCAGCCCGGAGGGCCGTGTTCCACTGTAGCTTAGTCATCGAAGGCTGGGCAAAATGTGCCACCTCGGCAGCTTTCAACCGCGTCTCAAGTAGACGCTGCTGTTCCTCCTTCTGTCGTTGCTGGCTAGCTGAATAGGAAATAGCTAATCCCTTAGCAAAGGCCTTTGCGGTCTCCCATAGCATAGACGGACTACTAGCCGTGCCTGAGGATCATCTTTATTAAACTTCTGGGCTTAGCTAAGTGGGGAGTCTCCAGATGAAAGGCATTGTGCTCTGTTTCTTGCAAATAGATTCTTGATGTTTCCAAACTTCCCATTTG
Organism: Chiloscyllium plagiosum; assembly: GCF_037043375.1. Taxonomy (NCBI): domain Eukaryota; kingdom Metazoa; phylum Chordata; class Chondrichthyes; order Orectolobiformes; family Hemiscylliidae; genus Chiloscyllium; species Chiloscyllium plagiosum. The sequence continues at coordinate 626,199 of NW_028270140.1, forward strand.
GAGCCTGTCAGTCAAGGTGTTCTCCAAAATAGAAAATGTAACCTTAAGATGAGTTTTAAATAAGTTCATTCCTTGGCATGATTCATAGAGCCATCGAAGACCATCTGGTGACTTAGTCTCTCACAATTCGCAAATAGCTATTGTCCTTCATTGTACATTCTATCTGAAACAATGTTAACTGAAGCAAATATTCATTTTGCTTGTGCCAGTGTAGTACAGCCATTGGGCACTAGGTGGCAGAGTTGTCTCAGCATATTGGATGAGGAGGTGAAGGAAATTAGTGAGTGCATGTTGGGATCAGGTTCAACAGAATAAATTCTGCATGGAATTCCAAATAGCTTTAGTTTCTGTACAGGACGTATCGCTTAATTTTACATTTAAAATTTGGAATTGGAGATAACTGGAAGTTTATGTTATTTAAAATAAATATTAAAACAAAAGCAAGTTGGTTGCCTCAGCTACCTGAAATTTGATGAGTGCTGTGCCTATAATTGGTAAATTCAGAACATATATTAAATGTTAAATTGCATATATTAAAACATACATATAAACTGATCCTGTCAGTAGATGATGGAGCTATCCAGTCTTGGCACTCTTAGTTTTTCCAATGCCTCCTGATCTAGATTGAAGCTTGCCAAAGAGGGAACAGCAAAGAATTGCTACATTATCAAAAGCCTTAAAGCACTCAAAGTTAGAAATATAGGCCTCTGACACAAAAGTAATGATATTCTTGGCAAAATATTTTCTCTTTTTTTTTAATAGCTGGCACAACAGAGGATAGCTGGCAAACAAAAAGAAAGCAGCAAAAGGAATTTCCAAGGAGAAAAGAGAGTCTTTAATCAGAATATTAAAAAAGCAAGAAGCCATTCAGTCCCCTGAGCCTGCTCCACCATTCAGTCACATCACGGTTAATTGAATGTGATCTTAATGCCATTTTTCTGCCTGTCTCCTTTGACTCCCCTCATCACCAACATTCTCGTTGACTCATCTTCAAATATACTTGATGACCCAACCTCACTGGGAAAAAAAATTCCAAACACTCACAAACCTCTGAGAGAAAAAAAATACTCTCACAATCTGGCTTAAATGGGAGATTCCTTACTGTGAAACTATTCCCCCTGGTTTTAGATTCCTCCAAAATGGCAAATATCCTGAGATAATCTGCCCTGTCAAGCCCCCTCAGAACCTTCTGTTTCAATAAGATCACCTCTCATTCTAAACTCCAGTGTGTTGAGTTTCATGTGGTCCAACATTACAGTCCTCTGTTTGAAGCTGCCGTACTGTGAAGTGGGCAAAGTTAAACCTCACATGACACCAGGTTATAGTTTGTTTGGAAGCACTAGCTTTCGGAGCATCACTTCTTCATCAGCTGGTTATGGATCATAGTACACAGAATTTATGCTAAAAGATCAAAGTGTCATACAACGGATGCGATGTATTGAACAAACCTAGATTGCTGTTAAGTCTTTAATCACTCAGAATGGGGATACAGGTTTCAATTTATTAATATGTAAATCCCAGAATTTCTTTCAAGTCACAGTCTCAAGAAAACTTAAGGTTTTGTCAGTATAAAAAAAAGTGACATCTCAGCTCAGACAATGCATTTGAGGTGTGAGGTTAGAGTCTGTCCGTATCCCAAACTTGAGTCACATTGGTTCTATTTCCAAAGTAGGAATTTATAAAATGTCACATGGACTGACTGCCTGCAAGTGTGCACTTTTTGAACAAAATAGAATGTATCTGCAAATGCAAATTCACACCATAAACTTATACTGTATACGTGTGTGTGTGTGTCTGTGAGAGAGAGGGAGAGGGTGTGTGCATATGTACGTGTGTGCATATGAAATGGGCATATCATACTTTAAAGAACTTGCTGCTATAAAGCCACTCTAAAAATGAATGAACAAATATACCTACTTTAGAGAATTGTATTATTTTATTTTGCTCTACTGAGGTTGATTATTTGACCAGTTGCCAACACACTGCTGGACTTCGCTCAAACCTTACACAACCCAATGTCTTTATATTTGTTTGCAATGCACACAGTGTAAGCTGCATGTTCAAATTTAAACAGCAAAGCATTAATCATGGTAGATCTTGTTGCAATGTTATCTCATTAAGGAAACTCAGTGAGGTTTAAATTTTAGGTGGCTCTTACAGATACCTAACAGTCAGCTCTCTCACTGAGTGTGGTGCTGGAAAAGTACAGTTGGTCAGGCAGCATTGGAGGAGCAGGAGAGTCGACGTTTTGAGCATAAGCTCTTCATCACATTCCTGACGAAAGGCTTATGCCTGAAACGTCAATTCTCCTGCTCCTTGGATGCTGCCTGACGTGCTGTGCTTTTCCAGAAATGAACTTTGTGACTCTATCTCTCCAGCATCTGCAGTCTTCACTTTCACCTACTGTCTCACAAGAAGTGAAACTTGGCATGTTTCGAGAGAACACAGCATTCCTTGTTACTAAGGAGAATTACTAGGACCAAACACACAGGGTGCTTGCATTCAGTGCTTTTCGGATGTAAAATTTACTTGTACTTTATGCCAACCTTTCATCTGATTGTACAGAATTAGACAGCGGCATAGGCAGCAGCAATCACTTGCTAATGAGTCTGATTGTCCACCTTGAACACTCCATGTCACCCATCCTGGGTTCTGTGTGTGTCTGATGTGCCCAATCTCCCACCACACACCAGGCAGGTGTTTCTGGGAGATGGATTAGTCCTTGACCTCGAGATCACAGGCATTCTGGTAAGATTGCATGGAGTAGGAAATCTGAGCCCAGGACTACACTCAAAAGCAGTCCGCTTTTCATTTTGTTTCTTTTTTTCTCTTTTATTTTACTGTACTTACCTCTTTGTGAAGAGTTAATTTGTGGCAACACTATTGGCACTGGTGAGTGAGTGTAGCAGTGTGGATTAGTGGCAGCAGCATTGGAGGTAAGAGTTTGGTTTCCCAATGGCTTCTGTATAGATGAGGTGCTCCTAGTGCTGACCTATAGCTGTGCGCTCAGATGGAGGAGAGTTTGGATTCCTGGCGGCCCTTGTCCAATGTAGACTCATGGAGGTGGTGATGGTGGTGAGTTTGGACTTCAGTACAAGACCTGGCAGCATCATCCACAGCTGCATCGGCAAGGGTGGGCCTGAAGCAGAGTCATGGCGGTGGCGGAGGAGGTGGGTTTTGGTCGGTGCGATACCTGGCAGCATCGGTGATGCCTGCATTGGTGAGGTTCATTGAGGACTCAGTGGGGAGAGCATCAGTGGAGGCAAGATGGCACTGAAGAGTGGGTGACTTTCATTCCAGTGGTGGTGTGAAGGCAACTGGTGCCTGGTCACTAAGGCCATGGCCCGCGGCAGAGCACTCAACAGGAAGGATTGGAAAGTTGAACAGTTTTTCTTTACTTCTTCATATTTCTGCTTTTATATTCTAAGTGTTGGTGAATTTTTCTGTGTTTTAAGATGGCACCTGAGAGTGACAACACTATATTACATATTTCACTGTATCGTGTAACAAAATACACGTGACAATAAATAGATCAAATTCCTTTCTCCGGTTCCTTTTCCATATTTCCTCTTGCTGATGGGTGTTCTCAAGGAATTGTGTCTCTTCACATTGAAGCTTCCTCCAAGTCAGTTTCTTAAGAATGAGGGTCTCCTACATGTTGACATCTATATTGCATTTCCTGAGGAAAGCCTTCAGGGACTCTTCGAATTACTTCTTATGTCCTCTTCTTGTTTGAGATGGGTGACAGTGATTTGCTTTGGCAGTTAGAACTCAGGCATCCCAAGCACATGGCCGATCAAGTAGAGTTAGTTTTGGATGATCGTGGTCTTAGAGTCATAGAGTCAGAGAGTCCTACAGCACGGAGACAGGCCCTTTAATCTAAACTGGTCCATGCCAACCAAAATATCCATCCACACTAACCCCATTTCTCTGCACTTGGCCCATATCCTTCTAATCCTTTCCTATCCATGTATTTGTCCAAATGCATTTTAAATGTTGTTAATGTACCCGCCTCAACCACTTCCGCTGGCAGCTCATTCCATATGCGTACCACTCCCTGTGTAGAAAAGTTACCCCTCAGGTGCCCTTTTATTCTTTCCCCTCTAACCTTAACCTGATGCCCTCCAGTCCTTGATTCCCCAAGCCTGGGAAAAAGACTGAATGCATTCACTGTATCCATGCCTCTCATAATCTTATACACTTCTATAAAATCCCCCCTCAACCTCTTAGCTCTCAAGAAAGAAGTCCTAGCTTGTCCAACCTCTCCCCATAACTCAGACCACTGAGTCCTGGCAACATTCTTGTAAATTTCTTCTTTAACTCTTTCTTTAGCAAGGTGATCAAAACTGAATACGATACTCCAGGTGTGGCCTCACCAATGTCCTGTACAACTGCAACATAACTTCCCAACTTCTATATTCAATGCCCTGACAGATGAAGGTCAGTGTGCCAAAAGCCTTCTACATTTCCCTGTCTACCTGTGATTCCACTTCCAGAGAACCATGCGCCTGAATTCCAAGGTCTCTCTGCTCCACTAGACTACTTAAGGCCTAGCCTTCTGCTGCTGCTATTGGCTGCTTCAAAGTCACTGATGTTAGCATGTCTATAATTATAGGTAATGTGGAGAATCCATCTTGGAACAGCAGTAATGTTACTTCCCAGGGCCATGAGGTGATGGCTATATACATAGACCAAGCTTTGGAGCTATATAGTCCCAGACATCTCCATGGATTTATATTTTATCTTTTATAAAGTTATTTCACAATAACCTAATCAGGACCTTTGTCACAAAACAGAAAAAGTTATGGCTATTTGTTTCTAGCATCAAGATAAAGGGAGTGGAGGTGTTCTCAAATCTCAGAATTCTGGGATTTGCATATCAATCAATCGAAACGTGCACGTCTATTCTAACTTATTAAAGATTTAAGAGCCATCTTAGGTGTAGTCAATTTGTTCACATAAGTTGTATGACCCTTTGATCTTTTCCTTATAAATTCTGTGCCGAAGGAATTCCTCTCTCACTGGCACCTGATGAAGGAGCAGCATTCCAAAAGCTTGTGATTTCAAATAAAGGAGGGATATGGGCCGGGTGCCAGCAGGTGGGACTAGTTTGAGTTGGGATATCTGGTCGGCTTGGACGGTCTGGACCGAAGGGTCTGTCTCTGGGCTGTACATCTCCATGACTCTAAACCCATTGGACTATAACCTGATTTTGTGTGATACTTGACTGACTCCCAAATCAGCAAGGGCCTTGATTAGCTGGTAGCAGTTGGTTTGTTGATTAGTTGGTAGCAGTGAGCATAGGTAAATCTGGAATAATTCTGTCCCTTCACTGCTCCTGCGGTGAAATTCTGATCTATTGCACCAGTCAACTTCCCAAAATGAACTCCATCAAAAGAAATCTTGAAAACTACATTTGTAATAAGATGCATATGGTTGAGATCCACACCACACTAAGGTTTGGGGCTATTTAGTTAAATTTTCATATCTTGTAGATATTATTTTATGCCCTACAGAGGAGGAATCAATCAAATCTTTTCTAAATAATGTCTTCATTAATCTTCCTATTGTTACCAGCTGCCAACACTAGGTTTCATAAATAGAGCAATATGCTATTTAAATGTAATGGTACTGCAATCATTTTGTAAATAAAGATTATCAGCTTGAGGCTATGGAAAACTGTGTCCTTACTGATAGTCACAGTGTACTGAACTTTATTACGATGATATAATGCAGCATCGATAAATGGAGTAAATGGAAAACAGGACGATAATTAGAACAGTTTATCGATATAAAAAAATCTACTCTTGAGAATTGGACACGAAGCTTCAGGTTGGGAAACATTTAAATGGAAAGTGTCTTGGGGCTACAATTCTCATCCATTCTCAGCCACTTTCTTTCACATCAATGTCATTTAGCAGTTTAAAGCTGCTGCATACCAATTACAACTGGTCCCTGGCTTTGTTTACACCTAAAATGATGTTGGAAAATATAAATAATAATTCATCTTCTGTTTATTCTGTTAATCTTTTAATAAAACAGTTTGTATGCCAACAAATTATCTCAATTTGTTTATTAAAATGCTATGGAATCAAACAAATGTATTTTGATGAAAAAGATACAGACAATAAAGAAGTGTGGGAAGCATGAGGTAGAAGCTATTGTCAGTTCATAAAGCAAGAGCCAGATTTACAAAGTTCTATTCTAAACAACTCCTAGTTTTATTAGAGCAACTCTTATTTTTGAAGTGTTCTCCTATTATCTACTTGAGTGAAACTCACTGCTGAACCATACCTGTGTACCAGTAAGGGTCTCAGGCTTAATCCCTAATTCACATTGAACTACAAAACTCAAGCCCAGTAGTTGCCAAACAACATGATAATAATGAGTCAAATTGACAACTCATGAAAGCTGTTGAATAATCCTGTGGGGAATAATGGATAGGGCTGGATCAGAGACCATGTGGGTTCCATGCATGTCATTTCACTGGCCAATTAAGAGGTCACCACTAGAATGACTGGTCAAAGGTGGCAATGATTCACCGCAAAGAGGCTGGCAACTTGGAATATTTCATTAGTGTCAGAAGTAGCAGTGACTTGATTGTTGACGGTAACCATTTTTATTTATTCCCAGAATGTGGGCATTACTGGCTAGAACAGTATTTATTGACCATCCCTAATTGTCTTGGAGAAGGTGTTGCTGAACTGCCTTCTTGAACTACTGCAGTCCATGTGGTGGATAACATTCACAGTTCTGCTAAGCAGGGAGTTCCAGGACTTTGTCAAAGCAACAGTGAAAGAATGGTGATGTGTTTCCAAGTCAGGATGGTGTATGACTTGGAGGGGAACTTGATGGTGATGGTGGTGTAACTGTAAAAGTGCTGTCTTTGTCATTTTAGGTAATAATGATTGCAGGTCTGAAAGTTGAAGAACCTTTGTGGGCTGTTACATGCCCACTTGCCGCTGTGCATCGGTGGTGGACAGAGAGAATGTTGAATATTGAAAATGTTTGATAATGTATCAATCAAGCAGGCTGCTATATCCTGGATAATATGCACCTGATTGAAAAGTGGAGAGTATTCCATTGCAGTTCTAAGATTTATCTTAAAGCTTGTTGACGGATTTTCAGGAATGAGGAAATGGGTTATTTTTTGCAGAGTTCCCAACCTCTAGCCTGATCTTGTATCTATAGAATTTATATGACTGTTCTATTTAGTTTCTAGTCAATAGTCACCCCCAGAATGTTAGTAATGGGAGATTCAGTGATGGTAATATCAATATCAAGGTTAATACTATGGTTACATTCTCTATTATGGGAGATGGGCAATAACATTTATGTTTGCAAATGTTACTTGCAACTTGTCAGCTCAAATCTGAATATTGTTCAGAACTTGCTGAATTTGAACACAGCCAGCTTCAATATCTGAAAAATAATGAATGGTCTTGAACATTATGCAATCATCAGTGAACATCCCTGTCTCTGATCATATGATGGAGGGAATGTCATTGATGAAGCAGCTGAAGATGGTTGGGCATACGACATCACCCTGAGGATTGTGATAGGCTGGAATGGATTTAGCCTGTTCTTTTGTGGACAGGACGTTCATGGAAAATGTTTCGCATTGTCAGTGTTGTACTACAGCATGTTCCCAAGTGGTTCTGGTAGCTCTGCAGCATATATCTTCAATCCTATTGCCAGAATGTGGTCAGATTCCATACCCTTTAAAGTATTCAGTAATTTCTTTATCACATGGAATGAGTTAAATTGGTTGAAGGCTGGCATATGTGAGGCCAGAGACCACAGGAAGAGGACAAGGTGGATCAGCTCTGTAGGACTTTTAGCTAAAGATTGTTTGAAAACTTCAGTCTTAGCTTTTGGACTGAAGTTCTCAATGCACCATGATGCACAACATGACAGAAGGTGACCTCAATGAAGGTGGGACTTTGTTTCCACATAGACTGTACTCTGGTCACTCGTCCTGATACTGCTTTGGACATATATATTAGTGAGGTTGAGCTCAAGTATGGTTTTCCCTCTTGTTGGTTCCATTATGACCCACTGCAGATCTAGTCTAGCGGCTGTATCTTTAGGGCTTGGAAGTGTATTCAGCGGTGTTGTTACTGAGCCACACTTGGTGATAGACATTGGAGTCCCTCACCCAGAGTACATTCCAACTGTTGTTTAACATAGAGGAGTACTGGTTCACCAGCTGAGGGAGGGTTGATAGGGGTGTGTAGCTGTAATCTAAAATATAACATCCTGGTCAGATGCACTATATCACAGAACTTGCAATCACATTGATGGGAAAAAGGGAAAACATTGCCTGTTTGGAGGTGGAACCGAAGGAGCAGTTGAGCAGAATGAAAGGGAATGAAAGAACAAAACTAGATATTGACAGTTTAAAATGGATGCAGTGGCATTTGTAAGGCTGGGAGAATACAAGGAAGTGGTATGAATAGCTTTGTCTGTGAAGAAGACAGAAGAAAGAGAAAACTAGAAAGGGTGATTTGCTTTGATTTGATTTGATTTCTTACTGTCACATGTACCGAGGTACAATGAAAACTGTTGTTGTTTCCAGGCAAATACTATATAAGTGCATCATGGTGCCTGTGAGAATGGGGCATCACGTTTATGTAAAGGGTGATTTTAGGAATGGCATGAGCTGTGAACTTCAAGGGGAGGGTGCAAAGGAAACTGAAATGGAAATCGAAATCACTGAAAATGAGGTATTTCGCATTTACAATATTTTTTTCTAGGGTCTTTTTCCTGATTCTGACAAATATAATCCATAAATTCTAATTAATTCCTCACATAATTTAAAAATAATTTTTTTTTTATTATTCCTGATGAAGGTCTTTTGCCCGAAACGTCGATTTCAAAGCTCCTTGGATGCTGCCTGAACTGCTGCGCTCTTCCAGCACCACTAATCCAGAATCTGGTTTCCAGCATCTGCAGTCATTGTTTTTACCCCCTTAAAAATAAATATGTCTGTTCTCTACCTTTTGCTCCTTCAAGCACTGAACATCTGGGGACGTTATAGAGATTTGTAAAATCATGAGGGGCATGGATAGGGTGAAAAGCCAAGGTATTTTCCCTGGGGTGGGGGAAACTATAACTAGGGGGCATAGGTTTAACGTGAGAGGGAAAGATTAAAAAGGGACCTGAGGTGTAACTTTTTCATGCAGAGGGTGGTGCATTTTTGGAAAGAACTGCCAGAGAAAGTGGTAGAAGCTGATACAAATGCAACATTTAAAAGGCATTTGGATGGGCACATGAATAGAAAGGATTTAGAGGGATATGGTCCAAATGCTGGCAAATGAGACTTGATTAATTTAGGATACCTGGTTGATGTGGTTGAGTTTGACAACTGTTTCCGTGCTGTACATCTGTATGACTTTATGATCTAATATTACAGTGGTCAATGTCCGAGCCCCACACATGGTTCTTTGTTTTTCCGTTGAGATGTGGATCCTTTTCTTTTGTAGTGAGTAAAGGCATAGAAAAGAGTGTGATAAGTTAACTTGTGCTTATATGAAAAGTAAAGCTTTTTGAGACTACTAGGAAGATGACAAAATGAGTACAGCCATCTGACAGTTGCAGGATTCGCATCTTACTTTATTTTATTTCAACAATATACTTTAGTCATAAAATTATCTTGACACACATACACAGTCACTCAAACAGTTTGGTTCTGTACAGTAGCATATAAAAACAAACAGACTTTGGAGTGTGACTCTATCCATCAAACAAACCAAAAGGCATTTGTTACAATCTTGCACAAGATTATATTTATATATTTGAGGCACTGGGAGTGTTTGATAACTGAACTGACCCTCATTATACTTCAACAGAAAGACCTCAGACCATGCTTCTTTCCCCGCTGCATCTTGGCAGCAGCTGCCTCAAACTCTAGAGCGTCCTGGACCTTGGAATGTGCCAGTCTGCAACACTTGGTCAGGGTCAACTTCTTGTTCTGGAAGACAAACACATTTTGGGCAGAACAAAGAGCATCCTTCACTGAGTTGATGGTCTTCCAGGTTCAGTCAATGTTTGTCTCAGTGTGTCGCTCAGGGAATAGACCGTAGAGCACGGTGTTCCACGTCACGGAGCTGCTCAGAACAAACCTCGACAAAAACCATTGCACCTTCCTCCACACTTGCTTTGCAAAGGCACATTCCAGAGGGAGACATGTGACAATCTCTACCTGCTCTCCCCTTGTAGCCACTTCAAGGGCAGCATACAGTGGCACACGGAGTCCGGGTGTACATGAGGGAAGTGGTAGTGCCCTTCTCATCACCAGCCAAGAGCTGTCTTGGTGCTTGTTAGAAAATTCTGGCAATGAGGTATTCTGCTTGGGGAAACACCTGACAGAGTCTCAAGGACATGATATACTAACCACTATCTGATGGTCTTGTGGTAAAAGTTGTTCGTCTTTGCAAATTTCTACATGAGGAATGGGTGATATGGAACAGTCCAACTGCACTTGGAGCAGTCCGCAGCATTGAGACCAGTCCCATCCTTCATGACACTGGGACAGGTAGAACCTCAGAACATAGTGACACACTCACATTTTGTTTTGCAAAAATTCACTTTATTCATCAAAAAGGAAATCTTCATGTACAAGTGCAGTTACTGAAGTGTTTTATATATGTAGGACAGTGAAGAGAATAAACATTGGGGCTTGACTTTGTCAATACTTACAAATGAAGGCCTTTCTTAATTATGCTAGTTACTAGGAACTATTTACTGATATGTGAGACATTGGGATGGTCTGATAACTGAACAGATCCCTGTTTTTTACTTAACCTGAGGAGGGTACTGGACCCAGGTCTACAATATTATAACTCGTCTCCTGATGGACTCTGACTTGCAGCCACACTTACTTGGCAATGCAGGCTGCTCTCCTCCAGATTGGAACTGTATCCAGACCTTCAGTGTATTAATTAGCACCCTTAGCTGGGGAGAATTGGAGAATCTGGAGGCAGAATCTCCATATCTTTGATTCACATTACAGATCATTGCTACTTTCCTGGATTGAATGCTACAATCACTGCTGCTATAGTGAATCATACAAACCCTTTAATTCTGCATTAGTTGCATTATCCAGTCCACCCTCAATAACTAAGTTTGGGTACAAAGGTGGAAGGATTCATTTAGTTTTCAGAAGCTGCATTTTATAGGGTGGCAGATTGTGTAACCCTGCCTGCCTCCCCCCCCCCCACCCCGATCCCAGGTTGAGCTGGTTGGTTGTCAGACTCAGTAGGAGGAATCATACCCTGAACAACTGGAACCAGTGCTCAGGCATCGGCACTGCTGGGCCTACAGGAAGGAGTTTGGAGGAGAGTACTATCTACTCTACACACTGGCTGTTGGAGCAGGGAGAAATCCAAGACCTCAGAGAGTGAGGATAGAGGGGTTTGGGGGACCACAACAAGACAGTGACATCTTCAAGGTTTTACTTGCTTCTTGCATTTTTCATCTAGATCACAAAACATGGCCCACACCATTCTGGTTTTGGTACCTTTTGATCTTTAATCTCTTCTGGCCTTCACCCTATCGCAAACTTTCCCTTTTACTCTTCTTCCTCTCCCTCCCCACCGTCCCGAGTAGACAGTCAGAAACTTTTTCCCCGGGTACAACAGAGTGTTACAAGGGGGCATAAATTTAAGGTGAAGGGTGGAAGGTATAGGGGGGATGTCAGGGGTGGGTTCTTTACCCAGAGAGTGGTGGGGGCATGGAATGCGCTGCCTGTGGGAGTGGCAGAGTCAGAATCATTGGTGACCTTTAAGCGGCAATTGGATAGGTACATGGATGGGTGCTTAAGCTAGGACAAATGTTCGGCACAACATCGTGGGCCAAAGGGCCTATTCTGTGCTGTATTGTTCTATGTTCTATGTCCCCTTTCACTTGCTGCATATCGATTACATTACTAACACCCCACGTCCTAATGAAGCATCATCAACCTGAAAAGTTAATTGTTTCCTTCTCCACAAATGTTGTTTGACTTGCTGAGTTTGTTTTTCAGACTTTTCTGCTTTTATTTTAGATTTCCGGCATCTGCAGTTTCTTCCTTTTATAATATTTCTGCATAATTAAGGATAGAAATTGGAACTTGGTGATATTCATGATCTGTTGAGCAGCTATAGAAGTGCAATAGGTGCTGGTAGTTTGGGCATAAAGTGCTGCTGACACCGATTTGAGGCTGACCTTGTATTGTCACTTCAGGCAGTGAGTTTCTGTGCAGAGGTGGAAGGTAGGAAAGTTCTAATTTGTAAAATGAAAGGGAATATGATTAGGGGCTTTCTTGATTGAGGTAATAATGAACAAAAGAAAAGTCCAGCACAGGAACAGGCCCTTCGGCCCTCCAAGCCTACCAATCATCATGCCCTAACTAAACTAAAAAACAAACCTTCTGCCCTAATTCAGTCCATATCCCTCTATTCCCTCCCTATTCATGTAACCATCCAGATGCCTCTTAAATGTCGCCAGTGTACCTGCTTCCACCACCGCTTCTGGCAGTGTGTTCCAGGCTCCTACCACTCTCTGCGTGAAAAACCTCCATTGCACATCGCCCTTAAACTTTCCCCCTCTCACCTTGAACCTGTGCTCCCTTGTAATTGAAACTTCAACCCTGGGAAAAAGCATCAGACCGTATCTTTGCCTCATTATTATGTAGACTTCTATCAGGTTTCCTCTCAGCTGTTGTCTTTCCTGTGAAATCAATCCTAAGCTTTTTAAACTCTCCTCATAGCCAATGCCCTTGAGACCAGGCAATATCCTGGTTAACCTTCTCTGCACTCTATTCAAAGCTTTTATGTCCTTCTGTTAGTGTAGTGACCAAAACTGCAGACAATACTCTAAATGTGGTCTTTCAAGGGTTTTGTATAGCTGCAACATGGTTTGCCAACTCTTGTACTCCATGCCCTGGCCAATGAAGATAAGTATGCCATTTCCCTTCCTCATCACGTTGGGCACCTGTGTTGCCATTTTAAGGGAACTGTGGACCTGCACACCCAGAACCAACTGGTATGTTAATGTTCCGAAGGGTTCTGCCATTTACAGAGTAATTAACACCTCAGTTGGATCTTCCAAAATGCATCATCTCACAGTTTTCTGCATTAAACTTCAAATTGCCAATCTATCTATATCCTGTTATATCCTTTCACAATCGTCGGTGCTATCAGCAACTCCACCAATCTTAATGTCATCTGCAAAGTTACTAATCAGACCACCCACATTTTCCTCCAAATCATTTATATATCACTACAAACAACAGATGACCTAAGACTGATCCCGGTGGAACACCATTAGTCACCGGTCTCCATTCTGAAAAACACCCTTCCACCGCTACCCTCTGTCTTCTAAGACCAAGACAGTTTTTTATCCCTCTAACCAGCATACCCAAATTCCATATGATTTTAGTTTTTGTACTAATTTGTCATGTGGGACTTTATCAAGTGCCTTATTAAAGTCCACAGCCCCTCCCTCTTCAATTATCTTTGTCACCTAAAGTCATAGAGATGTACAGCGTGGAAACAGACCCTTCGGTCCAACCTGTCCTTGCCGACCAGATATCCCAACCCAATCTAGTCCCACCTGCCAGCACCCGGCCCATATCCCTCCAAACCCTTCCTATTCATATACCCATCCAAATGCCTCTTAAATGTTGCAATTGTACCAGCCTCCACCACATCCTCTGGCAGCTCATTCCATACACGTACTACCCTCTGCGTGAAAATTTTGTCTCTTAGGTCTCTATTATATCTTTTCCCTCTCACCCTAAACCTATGTCCTCTAGTTCTGGACTCCCCCACCCCAGGAAAAAAGACTTTGCCTATTTATCCTATCCATGCACCTCATGATTTTGTAAACCTCCATAAGGTCACCCCTCAGCCTCCAACGCTCCAGGGAAAACAGCCCCAGCCTATTCAACCTGTCCCTATAGCTCAAATTCTCCAACCCTGGCAACATCCTTGTAAATCTTTTCTGAACGCTTTCAAGTTTCACAACATCTTTCCGATAGGAAGGAGACTAGAATTGCATGCAATATTCCAACAGTGGCCTAACCAATGTCCTGTACAGCCACAACATGACCTCCCAACTTCTGTACTCCATACTCTGACCAATAAAGGAAAGCATACCAAACGCCTTCTTCACTATCCTATCTACCTGTGACTCCACTTTCAAGGATGTATGAACCTGCACTCCAAGGTCTCTTTGTTCAGCAACACTCCCTAGGACCTTACCATTAAGTGTATAAGTCCTGCTAAGATTTGCCTTTCCAAAATGCAGCACCTTGCATTTATCTGAATTAAACTCCATCTGCCACTTCTCAGCCCATTGGCCCATCTGGTCCAGATCCTGTTGTAATCTGTAACTCTCTTCGCTGTCCACTATACCTCCAATTTTGGTGTCATCTGCAAACTTACTAACTGTACCTCTTATGCTCGCATCCAAATCATTTATATAAATGAAAAATGTAGAGGACCCAGCACCGATCCTTGTGGCACTCCACTGGTCACAGGCCTCCAGTCTGAAAAACAACCCTCCATCACCACCCTCTGTCTTCTACCTTTGAGCCAGTTCTGTATTCAAATGGCTAGTTCTCCCTGTATTCCATGAGATCTAACCTTGCTCACCAGTCTCCCATGGGGAACCTTGTCGAACACCTTACTGAAGTCCATAAAGATCACATCTACCGCTCTGCCCTCATCATTCCTCTTTGTTATTTCTTCAAAAAACTCAATCAAGTTTGTGAGACATGATTTCCCACGCACAAAGCCATGTTGACTATCCCTAATCAGTCCTTGCCTTTCCAAATACATGTACATCCTGTCCCTCAGGATTCCATCCAACAACTTGCCCACCACCAACATCAGGCTCACTGGTCTATTGTTCTCTGACCTTTCCTTACCACTCTTTTTAAACAGTGGCACCATGTTAGCCAACCTCCAGTCTCCTGGTACCTCACCTGTGACTATCGATGATACAACTATCTCAGCAAGAGGCCCAGCAATCACTTCTCTAGCTCCCCACAGAGTTCTAGGGTACATCTGATCCGGTCCTGGCGATTTTTCCACCCTTATGCGTTTCAAGACCACTTCAAAGAATTCAATCAGGTTGATGAGACATGATCTTCCCCATACAAAACTATGCTGTCACTAACTATTCCATTTTCTTCCAAGTGTGCATATATCTTATCCCTCAGTGTCCCCTTTTAGCTTTCCTAATTCTGCATTTACATTCCTTCCTAATTTCTCTTTACTCCTCGAGGGCTTTGTCAGTTTGTAGCTGCTTAGACCTATCATATGCTTCCTTTTTCACTTTGACTAAGTTTACAATTTCCCTTCTCATCCATGGTTCCTGAATCCTGTCATTCCTATCCTTTAGTTTGCACGGATATGCATATCCTACACTTTAATCAACTGGTCTTTAAAAGCCTCCCATTTGCCAGATGTGAATTTGCCTCAAATAACTGCTTCCAATCTACATTCTCCAGTTCCAGTCTAATTTGGGTGTAATTGGCCCTTGCCCAATTAAGCACCTACCTGAGGGCCACTTTTGTCCTTGCCCATTACTACCCGAAATCTGATGGAGTTATGGTCACTAAGCTCAAAATGCTCTCCTACTGAAACATCGGTCACCTGTCCTGGCCTATTCCCTAATACCAAGTCTAGTATGGCCTCCTCCATGGTTGGATTGTCAACATACTGTCTCAAAAAGCCCTCTTGGCCTCTAACAAATTGCTCTTGATCTGAGCTCCTGGCTCTAGGGGAGTCCCAATCAATAAGAGGAAAGTTGAAATCACCGACCACAATTACCCTGCTTTTTCATACCTTTCCAGTATCTGACTACATATCTGCTCCTCTGTCTATAGAAAACTCCCAACATCGTGATTTCACTCGTCCTATGCCTGAGCTCCACCCATAATATCTCACTGCAAGATGCCTCTGATGTGTCCTCCCTCGACACAGCTGGGACGTGATCCCTAATCAGCAACGCAACTTGCTATCTCTTTTGTTTCCCTTTCTGTCCAACCTAAAACAGCGATATCCTGGAATGCTGAGCTGACAGTCCTGTCCCTTCTTTAACCATGTCTCCATAACGGCAATAACATCATAATCCCATGCAGTAATCACTGCTTTTAGTTCATCATCTTACCTGTTATACTTCTTATGTTGAAGTAAATACAGTCCAGACCTCCAGTCTCTCTGAGCCCTGTGAATTCCATCTGGGGCTGTTTTCACTGGAGCGGCGGAGGCTGAGGATTGACCTTATAGAGGTTTACAAAATTAAGAGAGGCATGGATAGGGTAGATAAAGTCTATTCCCTGGGGTGGGGGAGTCCTGAAATAGAGGGCATAGGTTTAGAGTGAGAGGGGAAAGACATAATAGAGACCTAAGAGACAACGTTTTCACTCAGAGGGTGGTACATGTATAGAATGAGCTGCCAGAGGAAGTGATGGAGGCTGGTACAATTGCAACATTTAAAAGGCATCTAGATGCATATATGAATAGGAATGGTTTTGAGGGATATGGGCTGGGTGCTGCCAGGTGGGACTAGATTGGATTGGGATATCTCGTTCACAAAGAAGGGTCTGTTTCCGTGCTGTACATCTCTACAACTCTATGACTCTGTGCTATGCAGATCAGGGTCTCACTTTTGTCCCCAGTCCCTGCACTTACTGACCTGTTGTTCCGGGTCCTACCACCCAGCCACATGAATTTAAACCTTCCCATAGAGCTCCAGCAAACCTCCTTCCCAGGATATTGGTGCCCCTCCAGTTCAGGTGCAACTCATCCTTCTTACACAGGTCCAATCTTCCTCAGAAGATCGATATATCAAAACCTTCCTTCTACACCAACTCTTTAGCCACATATTCATCTGTACTCTTTCTCTGTTCCTAGCCTCACTAGCCTATGGCCCAGGTAGCAACCCTGAGACTCCTAGATGGAGTTATGAATAGAATGAGTGTAGAATGATGTGGGCTGAAAAATGTGTTGCTGGAAAAGTGCAGCAGGTTAGGCAGCATCAAAGGAGCAGGAGAATCGACGTTTCGGGCATAAGCCCTTCTTCAGGAATGAGCAAGTGAAAGATGATGAGTAGAATGATGTGGGCCAAGTGCTGGCATATGGCACTATTAATTTAGGATATTTGGTCGACATGGGACGAATTGGACTGAAGGGTTTGTTTCCATGCTTTACGTTACTATGACTCTATGATTCTATAACTATCTTGGTAGTCCTACTTCTTAGCTCCTTGCCTAACTCCCTGAATTGTCTTTGCAGGGCCTCTTCCTTCTTCCTCCCTATGTAATTTGTGCCAATGTGGACAATGACTTCTGTCTGTTTTCCTCCCATTTCAATATGTCCTGTACCCACTCAGTGACATTCAGAATCCTCGCACTAGGGAGGCAACACACCATCCTCGAGTCTCCTTCACAGCCACAGAAACATCTATCTGTGCCCTGGCTATCGAGTCACCCAGTACTATCGCTCACTGAGACTTTGCCCCACCTTGCTCTACAGCAAAACCAGGTAAAAGTGAGGACTGCAGATGCTGGAAACCAGAGTTTAGATCAGAGTGGTGCTGGAAAAGCACAACAGGTCAGGCCGCATCCAAGGAGCAGGAAAACCTACAGCAAAACCAGTTGTGATGCTACAGGCCTAGCTGCTGTTTGTGATATCTCTAAGAGGCAACCCCACCCAACACTATCTAAAACTGTATACCTGTTAGCGAGGGGTTAGAGACTCCTGCACTACCTGCCTGCCTCTCCTGGAAGTCACCCATCTGTTCTGGACCTGTGGTGAGGTCACCTCCCTAAAGCTAGTGTCTACTACTCTCTTTGGTTCACGCACACACCACAGTGTGTCCACCTGCTTCTACAACCAAACCACATGGCCTATGAGGAGCAGCAGGTGGTCACATGTCCTGCAGATAGTTGTCAGGGACAACAGACTGCTCCCTGATTTTCCAAATCTGTCAGGAGCAGCATACCACTGCCCTAACTGCCATCCTTATCCTCGTACACTTTAAACAAAAATATAAATGTTTCTTTGCCTGTCCTCCTCATGCTGCCTTTTCTTTTTGGTTACAGAAAGTGGGAGGGAGAGAAACACCAAACTAACGTAGAGTTTCAGTTTAACTACTCCTTGGCACCAGGCGGTACATTCTTTTTAGTGCGATAAATATTTGTGCTCATCCAGGTGAGGAACGGCAGAATTGTTCTTAATGTGACAATATTTAAGGATTTTTTGACACAGACAATCAACTGGATTAGCAAATAAAATGTTCTAAACAAACTTCGAAAACAAGTCCTTTTTAATACATTATTTATTTTACGAATGTACAGGAATGAGAATTTGGGAAGATGCCTGGTGCTAAGACGCATTAAATATACAGCATAGTTGGTCAAATACATAAACTTTCACAATTATGTAACAGTTTGCAAATCTCATTACACTTGGCACTTCAAATTTTTATTTAAAAGCAAGGAATACAATACAACAATAAAGGGAATTATTCCAAATATTACAGCTCTAAAGATCTACACTCAGTCCTACACAAATATTTCAAGTAATAGCACCTGAAGTAAAAACAAAATCAATTTAGAAACCTGACAAATAACCACTTTTATTGTTTAAATTATTCCAGGCAAGTAGATATGAAATTACTTATTTCAATAAAATAATCGGCAACTTACTCTTCAAATAAAAGGAAATATGAAACCAAGATGGGCTACCTGATGGAATCCAGTTACAGATCTCTTAACTTGCTTCAAATGCCAAAGACTGTTTAGTTCTAGGAATATTTTTCAATTGATGACAAAGGAGACTTCACCAAATTCTATTCATCATACAAATGAGTTAGACTGCTATCTATATGGGAGATCTTGGCATTTTTATTTATATATTCTATCCAAGGAGACAGATAAGCAGCTTCAGCAACAGCTTGCTTCTTTGAATTACAGTATTTCAGCTTTGTTAATGTCTACACACTGGGAATAAGAGTTCTCAAAGTAAATATGTATTTTTTTCACATCATTGTCTAATTACTAGAGTCTGTTTATATAGGCACAAACAAGCTTGCATCATTGTGATTAACAGTAAGTTTAAAAAGTGCCCACCCTGTCAAGCTTGCAGTCACAAACTTTGGAAGGACACTATTTTGATTAGCAGGATCCTGGTACAGAGACAATGTTAACAATTTTTGGCTGTAAACTTGCTCAACCTGCAATCTGTAAATCAATATCACAGAAGCTAATACGCCATCAATAGGAGTTGGTTACTCCTGTGTCGTCAAGGTGATTCATATTTAAATAATTAATTTATTAAAAATAAAAAAGCAAATTCTTAATTTTTCAAGCTAAAACCAAACAACTTTAGCATTTCAGAAAATGATAGCCATGCTCAAAATAATGGCTTTTAAGGGGACAAAATGATAAAAACTGCAAGAATGCATTGCCTAGTCATTTTAGCATTAAATACATAGTGACAGCTGGGTGAGGAGCTCTGCTATCATTAAGGACGAAAAATGAATAAAGAGGAGAGGGAAGTTGAATGATTGCTTTGGGATCCCTGTAAAAACTAAGCATCGGACCTCAATATATGTGGCAGAGAGTGGAACACAGTTTACAAATAAAACCTTTAAGAGGTGGGTTACCAGGCAATGTGGCCAAACAGCTGCTGTAAATCGCTCCAATATGTGATGAGGGGAGGATTATAATCTATGTGATGAATGTTACTAAAACAGTAATCTGCCACAAATTCTTGAAATTATGTGACAAAATTTATTTATTATTTTAATAGATGTATTTTATTTTAAATGAATTAAGTCCTCAATTAGGATAGCAGACTTTAAATAACAATACACGTGCTTGTATGCTAATATTGCACAAATTAATTTCAAGAACTAAGCTTTTAAATATTTTCATTGCAAAGAACTGTAACAAATGTAACCTAACGTATAAAAAAAGCTGATGGCTGATAATAACATTAACTGGAGTGTAATTTTAGTGAAAGAGTCAGAAATTAGATCAAAATAGCTGGTTCAACAAGTTTCTGACCCTTTTTCAGTCACCATAAAATTACACTGCTAGGTAATAGGGGAAGGTAATGATCAAGAGATTATTCTTCCTTCCCCATTTGGTGGAACCAGTAGTTTATTGAGCTTTAGGAGAGGCGCATCCTCAAGTTAATCCAGAAATGTTATGAGTAATGCCTCTGAAATGTCCAGAAGGGCTCATGTCTTCTGAGAACAGGCTGCTTTGGGCTTCTAGTTAAATAAACAAAGAGTAATTGAAAAAAAAGCTTGCTTACTGTTGGGTCTCATTGCACTACAGTGAAAATACTAAAATATTTTGTGCCCTTATTTCATTGCTATTCTGTCCTTGGTCTCCTCTATGGGAGTGGCTGGGTGCAATTCAGCGCTTTATTGAGGCATGACCTCTGTTGCATTGCCACAGTTGGGAGCAATTAGCCAATGGTCAACTGAGACAAGAGCACCAGATGGGAATTCACCGCATCACATTTCTGCTGAGACTAGAGTGACATCTAAACCATTTACCTCAGTATTTTTTCACATCCAAAGCATGTTCTACATAAAGACATTATATATTTTATCATTTTTTATTCTTCTTCTCTCAAATTATTAATTAAAATATTTTATTTAAAACATTTTAAAACAAAACAGGAAATTCTTGAAATGCACAGCAAATCCAACAGCATGTGGAAAGTTACAAAGCAGTGGTCATGATGTGGTGGATTCTTGACCTGCTGTCTCACGTACAGATGCTGCGTAATTCTAGCACCATTTCTGATTTTTAGCATTAGCAACATTTCCTTTTCTTTTACCGCAATTAACCCTGATTTTTAGCCATTTACAAACAAGAGATCAGAGTTGGGCAAAATAGAAAACATGAAACTTGGTGTATGTACCCATGCACTGCTGATATAAATTAATATTTCAAGCTAAAATTCATAGAATTTTATTTTCAGTATTTGTGAGAGAATAGTTTGCTTGCTGTATACAAACAGTCACAATGTTCCATTCTGTACTTTACAAAAAGTACTTTACAAAAGTCTAAAGGTAAACTGTTAATAGTGACATTTTACAGTTTATTGACATTTATTGTTTATTCATAGACTGTAGAACCTTAGACAGTACCTGAAAGTTGCAAAAATAATTCAGTGTTGGACTCCACAGTGTTTCACTCTCAAGTCACTGTTTTTCAAGCAAATATAATTGGCACTATTGAATGCATAGTGAGAACTTCAATATTTTGCTACAGGCTTTCCCTACAGTCTTTGAAATGATTACAGTGAGTGTTAACTTCAGCTCATGCCACATTATCCATGAGGACATGAGTCATTTATGCATGAACTACATTGCGACAGTTGTCAAGTTATCGGTTTACAATGAATGGACACATCTTAGATATACAAAGTTAAAATATCTGGATTCTGATAACCACTGAACAACACTCCAAAAATCTTGGTAAACAAAAATAATAAATTAGAATGAATAAATTATACCTAATACATCTGTACCTTGGTCTAAACAAGTTGTAGTTCTGTATTTTCATAAATTAGATTGTACTTATAAAAAATAAGTTTGGTGCTGATGTGAAAAGTGATGTCAACTCTTATGCTGTAGCTTTTGTGCATAGAAGTCTCTACAGGTCTCACAGCAGCGCTGATACCACCTCATGTCCTGACAGAGGTTCGTCTCTCGTATTATTTTGCAATACACTTGCCACTGGTCCTTCAAACATTTGAATGTCAAAGCAGCTATTGAAATAAAAGTGAAAGAAAAGGAAATTGAGTCATATTGACAACATCAATTTTAAATTTCCAAACTTCCCTTTGAATCTTTAACCCATTCCTGGGTTTTCACCCCGGAGACCTTTTGCTTCTGTACACTGATGTACCTTCAATAGATATCAGTTGTCCTCCAATATTATTCTTCAGTAGCCAGTACTTCAACAAGTATAAACAGGTGCTTCAATTATGAACTAAGGTTTATCAGTTCTCAGTCAAGGGCTCTCTTGTGGTAAAGTGATAATGTCCTAGACCTACATTCCAGTCCCACCTTCTCCAGAGGTGTGTAATAACACCTTCTCCAGAGGTGTGTAATAACACCTTCTCCAGAGGTGTGTAACAACATCTGCTCTAGGGGTGTGTAATAACATCTTCTCCAGAGGTGTGTAATAACACCTTCACCAGCAGTGTGTAATAACACCTGTTCCAAAGGTGTGTAATAACATCTTCTCCAAAGGAGTGTTATAGTTTCTGCTCCAGAGGTGTGTAACAACACCTTCTCCAGAGGTGTGTAACAACACCTTCTCCAGAGGTGTGTAACAACACCTTCTCCAGAGGTGTGTAACAACACCTTCTCCAGAGGTGTGTAATAACACCTTCTCCAGAGGTGTGTAATAACACCTTCTCCAGAGGTGTGTAACAACACCTTCTCCAGAGGTGTGTAATAACACCTTCTCCAGAGGTGTGTAACAACACCTTCTCCAGAAGTGTGTAACAACACCTTCTCCAGAGGTGTGTAACAACACCTTCTCCAGAGGTGTGTAATAACACCACCTCCAGAGATGTGTTATAGCTTCTGCTCCAGAGGTGTGTAACAACACCTTCTCCAGTGGTGTGTAGCAACACCTTCTCCAGAGGTGTGTAACAACACCTCCTCCAGAGGTGTGTAACAACACCTGCTCCAGAGGTGTGTAACCACACCTGCTCCAGAGGTGTGTAATAACACCTGATCCAGAGGTGTGTAACCACACCTTCTCCAGAGGTGTGACATAACACTTGATCCAGAGGTGTGTAACCACACCTTCTCCAGAGGTGTGTAACAACACCTTCTCCAGAGGTGTGTAATAACACTTGATCCAGAGGTGTGTAACAACACCTTCTCCAGTGGTGTGTAGCAACACCTTCTCCAGTGGTGTATAACAACACCTTCTCCAGAGGTGTGTAACCACACCTTCTCCAGAGGTGTGTTATAACACCTTCTCCAGAGGTGTGTAATAACACCTTCTCCAGAGGTGTGTAATAACACCTTCTCCAGAGGTGTGTAATAACACCTTCCCCAGAGGTGTGGTATAACATCTGCTCCAGAGGTGTGTAATAACACCTTCCCCAGAGGTGTGTAATAACACCTTCCCCAGAGGTGTGTAATAACACCTTCTCCAGAGGTGTGTAATAACACCTGCTCCAGAGGTGTGTAATAATACCTGATCCAGAGGTGTGTAATAACATCTTCTCCAGAGGTGTGTAATAGCTTCTGCTCCAGAGGTGTATAACAACACCTTCTCCAGAGGTGTGTAATAGCTTCTGCTCCAGAGGTGTGTAACAACACATGCTCCAGAGGTGTGTAATAACACCTTCTCCAGAGGTGTGTAATAGCTTCTGCTCCAGAGGTGTGTAATAGCTTCTGCTCCAGAGGTGTGTAATAACACCTGATCCAGAGGTGTGTAATAACACCTTCTGCAGAGGTGTGTAATAGCTTCTGCTCCAGAGGTGTGTAATAACACCTTCTCCAGAGGTGTGTAATAACACCTTCTCCAGAGATGTGTAATAATACCTTCCCCAGAGGTGTGTAACCACACCTTCTCCAGAGGTGTGTAATAACACCTTCTCCAGAGGTGTGTAATAACACCTGCTCCAGAGATGTGTAATAACACCTTCTCCAGAGGTGTGTAATAACACCTTCTCCAGAGGTGTGTAACAACACATTCCACAGAGGTGTGTAATAACACCTTCTCCAGAGGTGTGTAATAACACCTGCTCCAGAGGTGTGTAATAACACCTGCTCCAGAGATGTGTAATAATACCTTCTCCAGAGGTGTGTAATAACACCTTCTCCAGAGGTGTGTAACAACACATTCCACAGAGGTGTGTAATAACACCTTCTCCAGAGGTGTGTAATAACACCTTCTCCAGAGGTGTGTAACCACACCTTCTCCAGAGGTGTGTAATAACACCTTCTCCAGAGGTGTGTAACCACACCTTCTCCAGAGGTGTGTAACCACACCTTCTCCAGAGGTGTGTAATAACACCTTCTCCAGAGTGTATAACAACACATTCCACAGAGATGTGTAACAACACCTTCTCCAGAGGTGTGTAATAACACCTTCTCCAGAGGTGTGTAATAACACCTTCTCCAGAGGTGTGTAACCACACCTTCTCCAGAGGTGTGTAATAACACCTTCTCCAGAGGTGTGTAATAACACCTTCTCCAGAGGTGTGTAACCACACCTTCTCCAGAGGTGTGTAATAACACCTTCTCCAGAGGTGTGTAATAGCTTCTGCTCCAGAGGTGTGTAATAACACCTGATCCAGAGGTGTGTAACAACACCTTCTCCAGAGGTGTGGTATAACATCTGCTCCAGAGGTGTGTAATAACACCTGCTCCAGAGGTGTGTAATAACACCTTCTGCAGAGGTGTGTAATAGCTTCTGCTCCAGAGGTGTGTAATAACACCTTCTCCAGAGGTGTGTAATAACACCTGCTCCAGAGATGTGTAATAATACCTTCTCCAGAGGTGTGTAATAACACCTTCTCCAGAGGTGTGTAACAACACATTCCACAGAGGTGTGTAATAACACCTTCTCCAGAGGTGTGTAATAACACCTTCTCCAGAGGTGTGTAACCACACCTTCTCCAGAGGTGTGTAACCACACCTTCTCCAGAGGTGTGTAACCACACCTTCTCCAGAGGTGTGTAACCACACCTTCTCCAGAGGTGTGTAATAACACCTTCTCCAGAGGTGTGTAATAACACCTTCTCCAGAGGTGTGTAACCACACCTTCTCCAGAGGTGTGTAATAACACCTTCTCCAGAGGTGTGTAACCACACCTTCTCCAGAGGTGTGTAATAACACCTGCTCCAGAGGTGTGTAACAACACCTTCTCCAGAGGTGTGGTATAACATCTCCTCCAGAAGTGTAACAACATCTCTGAACAGGTTGATTTGAAAATACATTAAATTAAAAAAAAATCTATTCCCAGTTGACATTCCCCACCTGTGCATTTCAGTAACAACCACTGTGAAATATCGGCAATTGGTCTTTTGCTAATTCAACAAAATATTATGAGACTCTCTTGGTCACTGTAACCCAGGCACAAGAATAGAGTGCTTTATATAGTTTATGTAATTCTTTATACAGTGGCGAAGAACTCTGTCTTAGCTCAGACCTGTTTTAATGTTATTGAATTGAAGAGTTTATATTATTTGACAATTCTATTAAGCTATCAGCTCAAACTTTGATGCAGGTTTTAAAAACAAATCAACCTGCTCAGACCTGTTATGACACAGCTCTGGAACAAGTGGGATTTGAATCCAGGTCTTTTGGCTCAGAGTAGGGACACTAGCCCTCTAATTCAAGTTCACATTGCCCACCTGTCGAGGTGAGCTCACTTGAACATGATGTTGGAAATATTGGTCTAAAGTAGATGGTGGGTTTTCCCAGAAGAATTTGAGGCAAAATTGAGCAACCAGGGTGGCACGGTGACTCAGTGGTTGGCACTGTTGCCTCAAGCTCCAGGGACCCAGGTTCAACTCCAGCCTCTGGTGTCTGTGTGGGTTTCCTCCAGGTGCTCCAGTTTCCTTCCAGATTTCAAAGATGTGCAGGTCGGGTGAATTGGCCGTAGTATCTGGGATGCGCTGGCTAGGTAGGTTAGCCCTGGGAAATGCAGGGTTACAGAGATAGGGTAGGAGTGTGGGTTTGTATGGGATGCTTTTCAGGGCATTGGAATGGGCTCAATGGCCTGCTCCCACACTGCAGGGATTCCATGAGGCAAGGTTGCACTACGATGCAAGAGGAAACTCAGAAGATTTTCTGAATTTGGGGTTGCCCAAAGTGAGGTGCAATTTGTCATGTCAGATTGTCTTTTAAAAGTAAATCACATAGATCAACTTCAGAGCAACAGAGAGTTTGGCAAACTTAACGAAAAGAACACAAATTGAAAATCAAGAATTTTAATACTAATTTTCTTTCTAAATTCAGGAAAAAGCTATTACTGTAGTCCATGACAGTTCAGTGTGGCTGCACATTTTACACATTCCACCATCAAAGATCAAGATCCTTTGTGTGTGAAGCTACACCTTTCCAGTTAATGGTTGCTGTGAAGCAGTGCTTAGCTATAATGGTAAAGTCATTAAAGAACTTATTTACGTCTTGCAAAATGAGAACAAATCCATGTTGAGTTAGCAAGCCTTTGTCTGCTTCCTTTAAAATCCTTGAGATCACAATGTTGCGAAGGGACATTGACAGATTCAATGCATGGGGAAAACTGTATGAAATGGTGTTGACTAAGTGAAGACATGAGGTCAATCAGTTCAGAATATTCGATAAATGGTGACTATGCGTAAATGATGAGGAACTTTGAATGAGCAGAGAGACTTGAGGTGTAAGTTCACAAATCACTAAAAGCTAAGGACAGTTACAAAATAATTTAAATATCTAATTAACAGTTGGCCTTTGTTCCGAGGCTGGAAAACAAAGGACACAAAAATTGCTGGAAAAGCTCAGCAGGTCTGGCAGCGTCTATGGAAAGAAATCAGAGTTCACGCTTCGGGTCCAGTGACCCTTCTTCAATCCAGGATTTATGTCATAACCAGATACAGCTCAGGTTAGACCCTAACTTGAATACTGGATTATCCAGTGTAATAAGGAATGGGCAATAAACAAGAATATAAGAAATAGGAGCAGGAGTAGGCCATCTGGCTCTTTGAGCCTGCTCTGCCATTCAATAAGATCATGGCTGATCTTTTTGTGGACTCAACTCCACGTACCTGCCTGCTCACTGTTACCCTTAATTCCTTTACTGTTCAAACATCTCTCTATCTTTGCCTTAAAACACTCAACGAGGTAGCCTCAGCTGCTTCACTGGGCAGAGAATTCTACAGATTCACAACTCTTTGGGTGAAGACATTCCTCCTCAACTTAGTCTTAAATCTGCTTCAACGTATTCTGAAGCTATGCCCCTTAGTTGTAGTTTTACTTGCTAGTGGAAACATTCTGCCTGTTTCTATCTTATGTATTCCCTTCATAATTTTATTTGTTTCTATAAGATTCTTCTAAATTCCAATGAGTATAGTCCTAGTCTACTCAATCTCTCTTCAAAAGCCAATCCTCTCAACTCCAAAATAAACCTGGTGAACCTCCTCTGCACCCGCCCAGTGCCAGTACATCCTTTCTCAAATAAGGAGACCAAATCTGCACACAGTCCTCCAGGCCTGGCCTCACCAGCACCTTGTACAGCTGCAGCGTAACCTCTTTATTTTTAAACTCCATCCCTCTAGCAATGAAGGACATGACAAATTACATGCAGGTGAGGGCAATAACAACTATGGAAGCAAAGCTGATAGATGGAGTTAAAATTTGGAATAACAATGATCTAATTGAATGGCTGAACAGGTTCCAGAGGCTGAATAGCCTGCTCCAGTGTCAATGTTAAAGCTAAGACAGGAGTAAAAAAGCAATTTACATAAAATCTTGTATGTTTAACATACTGGTGTCGCTTGAGACTAATCTTTAACAGTACTCAATACTTTATTTATCATTCAGCCTGATGCTTGAACAAATTTCTTAAATATATTGATTTATTGTGTCAATTTGGTACCCAAATAATTTAAAACTGGAGTTAACAAAAAACATACATCGAAAAAATGTGATTCTGCTTAAATAATCCAACTTATGAAAGCAATTATTAGGTTGTTGAAAAATTCCATTGCAAAGCGCAACAAAATATGCCTTTTGGCAAACTGTGCTCCATGCTGAATGTTTCCTGTTAGCTGATGTTATGATATTACCTGGTCTTATGTGGTTCACAGGTATTGATTTGTATAATGAATGACAGCTACATGAAGCTGCATGATTACAGGTTCGATATATATAAAGACGACTAACGAAGGAGGTGTTGGAGTAATTATTTGCTGGCTCCACTGAGTTGAAAGGGTTGGAGCATTGTGAAAATCATGCAGAAAAAAAACTCACATCCTGCTCCCAATTTGGCCAATATTGCCTTGAAAGGGGCCTACCGTCAGATGGAGCCGTAATCCGTGCCTTAAAATCAGGGTTTTTTATGTCTGTAAAATTATGACCACCGTATTAGCAGGGAAGTGTGTGGAGTGAGCACAGTACATGCTCTGTGAAGTTATATCCAGTGGTACAACTGCTGAATACCAGAGGTCAAAACGCAGAAAATAATTCAGGATATTGTGAGTTCTATGCCTGTCTGTCAATGCACTACATTGGGAGTTTGCCATGAGGACATCTTAATGCTACTCCAGGAATTAGACTCAGTATGCAACCAATAGACTTACTGGGAACTAGGCCAGGTAATGTGGGCTCCATTCTGGAGTTTAATAAGCAATCAATTGCTTGACTGAGGTCAGGAATTTCCTTTAGTTGCTCTCGATCATTATCAGATGCCAAATGTAAGTAGGCAGAGCAGGAGCAGCTTTGGGGAAATTGCCGATATTAATTGCTGTTTAAACGAAGATAAAATCAAACCATACGTCTGAGCATTCTTCTATCGAACTCCATAAATTCAATTAATTTTATAGCATTGATTCTCAGAATATTTTAATTGAAGGACCTCTTTTCAAATGGATTAATAGTCACAGGCAACTCTTAATAATTTTCCACATTACAATACAAAATTGCTGAATGTAAAATTGCAATAATGATTTTAAGAAAATAGATAGTGACTTGTGTATGCACATCAGTGGAATGGGTAGGTTGATTCACACTGTAGAGCTTCTCTGTTCTTGGGAACATGGCAGCCACTGGAGCTCGGAGTGGAACTTTGAAGCTCAGCGATGAATCTGCTGGTGAGCTGGGAAAGCCTTCGATTATTGAGATATAAGTTTGTTTAAATGAAAGGCTTTTCTTCATAGGTTTGTTCTAAATGTGTATTTTCGTTGCTTTGGAAGTGATTTCCAACATTGTGGAAATCATTTGTCAGCTTTCACTACAGTATGGAAATAACTCTCAGATGAGCTGCACAAATAACACAAAGATTATTTGGGGCAATAACCTTTCCCCAGTTTCTTGTTGAATCACAGGAGGGAGGGGATACCTTCAGCACAGAGCAAGCAGTCTGAGGACCAGCTTTTCAGGAGTTTCCTAGAGCTAGAAGCTAGGTGCCCAGGTCTTGCTGTGGTCACCAAACCAGACGTCCTCTCACTCTCGCTCTTTCCATCTGCTGGTGACATCTGTAAGATTTCACAATCTCTTGCACACAAAGTATCCCTTGCCTAGTAGATATCATGTTTGCCAAGACCTTCACCTGTTTGTATTTTGCTAATGATAAGTCCAATCAGAATGAGATGGTTCTCAAAATTTCGACAGTGATTGGACTCGTGGATGTACGCCATCATGGATTGCATATGCTTGGCCATCATTAGATTGAACTGCAGTTTCTCACAATTGAAAAGGATCCACTCTAATCATAACTTATATTGTGGAAGGTACTCATAAATGTCTGTGCCAGAAGCTGCCATGTTGCCTTGTCTCCTTCAGATCTTTGTACCTTCAACAGAATTAGCTACACTCCAAAGATGTCGCTCATGATACTTGAGAGGATCCCCACAACTGATCATGCACAAACTAAGCAACGTGAGCACAAGAGACCAAAGGCCATTGGGTTGCTGAAGTTGGAATTAGGCAGACAGATTTCTGCACATTTCAGTATGCACCAACAAAGCTGTGGAGAATGGTTGCGATTCCCGAAATGTCCCTCTAAACTGTACAGTAATCGAAACGTTCCCATACACAGGTTATCCATGTTTCCATATATAGCAGAAGCAAAAAACATGTTAAAGAGGATGCATACTTAAACAAATTGCACTCCCCCTACAAATTAGAGGGTACTTTGATGATTACCACTCTGTATTTTTGAAGGTGGTGGTGGTGGCTATAAATCCCACAGCTGTTCATGCATCTATCACAGATCCTAATGATAGAATTATACCTGATGGTGTGAAGATATATGGAACACTACAGAACATAGCATATTACAATGCAGTACAGGCCGTTCACCACCTCACCCCAGTGTTGCACCTACCTGTGGAACCAATCTGAAGTCCATCTATCCAACACTATTCCATTCTCATCCATATGCCTATCTAATGACCATTTAAATGTCCTTAAAGTTGGTGAGTCTACTACTGTTGCAGGCAGGGCGTACCATGCCCCTACTACTCTCTGAGTAAAGAAACAACCTCTGACATCTGTCCTATAGCTATCACCCCTCAATTTAAAGTTATGCCCCCTCGTGCTAGCCATCACCATCTGAGGAAAAAGGCTCTCACTGCCTAATCTACCTAACTCTCTGATTATTTAATATCTCTCAATTAAATCAACTCTCAACCTTCTTTTCTCTAATGAAAATAGCCTCAAGTCGCTCACCCTTTCCTCATAAGACCTTCCCTCCATACCATGCAACATCCTAGTAAATCTCCTCTGAACCCTTTCCAAAGCTTCCACATCCTTCCTGTATTACAGTGACCAGAACTGTATGCAATACTCCAAGTGTGGCCGCACCAGAGATTTGTACTGCTGCAGCATGACCTCATGACTCTGAAACTCAATCCCTCTACCAATAAAAGCTAACACACCGGATGCTTTCTTAACAACCCTATCAACCTGGGTGACAACTTTCAAGGATCTATGTACCTGGACACCGATATCTCTGCTCATCTACACTACCAAGAATCTTACCATTAGCCCAGTACTCTGCATTCCTGTTACTCCTTCCAAAGTGAATCACCTCACATTTTTCCACCTTAAACTCCATTTGCCCCTTCTCAGTCCAGTTCTGCATCTTATCTATGTCTCTCTATAATCTACAACATCCTTCATCACTACCCACAACACTACAGACCTTAGTGCCATCTGTAAATTTACTAACCCATCCTTCTATGTCCTCATCCAGGTCATTTATAAAAATGACAACAATAGTGGACTGAAAACAGATCCTTGCGATACCCCACTAGTAACTGAATTCCAGGATAAATATTTCCCATCAATCATAACCCTCTGTCTTCTTTCAGCTAGCCAATTTCTGATCCAAACCACTAAATCACCCTCAACTCGATGCCACCATATTTTGTACAACAGCATACTGTGGGGAACCTTATCAAACACCTTACTGAAATCCATATACACCACATCAACTGCTTTGCCCTCATCCACCTGTTTGGTCACCTTCTCAAAGAACTCAGTAAGGTTTGTGAGGCATGACCTACTCTTCACAAAACCATGTTGACTATCCCTAATCAACTTATTTCTTTCTAGATGTTTAAAAATCCTATCTCTTATACTCTTTCCAACACTTTACTCACAACCGAAGTAAAGCTGACAGGTCTATAATTTCCAGGGTTGTCTCTACTCCCCTTCTTGAACAAGGGAACAAAATTTGCTATCCTCCATTCTTCTGGCACGAGTTCTGTAGATAATGACGACATAAAGATCAAAGCCAATGGCTCGGCAATCTCCTCCCTGGCTTCCCAGAGAATCCTAGGATAAGTCCTATTGGCCCAGGAACTCATAGAACACAGAACAATACAGCACAGAACATGCCCTTTGGCTCTTGCTGTTACAGCGAATCCATGAACGATTCTCAGCTCGTCCCCCTACACTATCCTATCATCATCCATATGCTCATCCAAGGATTGTTTAAATCTCTCTAATGTGGCTGAGTTAACTCATCTGTTATCTATTTTGAATCAACTGGGTCACCCCGACTAACACCAGACATTTCCACAGTATTAATCCTTCTATCACACAGATTTTTAAATTCATTCATGGGATGTGGGTATCACTGGCTAGACCAGCTCTCTAATTGCCCAGAGGGCATTTAAGCAACAACCTGTAGGGCTAGAGTCACATGTCGACCAGACCAGATAAGGATGGTAGTTTCCTTCCTTAAAGGATATTAGTGAACCAGATGAATTTTTTTTCTATTAACAAAGAATTCATGGCCATCATTAGATTCTTAATTCCAGATTTTTATTGACTTCAAATTCCATAATTTGCCATGGCAGGATTCGAACCCAGGTCCCTAGAACATTACCCAGATTTCTGGATTAACCATCCAGTGATAATATCACTAGGCCATCGCCTCCCCTGACATTGACTTAAGACCATAAAAAACATGAACAGAAGTAGGCCATTCAACTTCTTGAGCCTCCTCTGCCATGCAATAGATTCATGGCTGATCCAGCATTCTTCATATCCACATCTTCTGCACAAATTATTCATTATATTTTCTTCTATTTGGTTTGAGAAAGGCCAGAAATGGAGATGAGTGGACAATAGAGAGTGGAACTGAAGACTGTAGTTCAGTTATATATCAGAACAACTGACTCATTATCAGAATGGCAAACATCCAATTCTACTTGAGAGACTGTAAAGTGTTTGGATTGAATTTTCTTTATGAAGAAGAGCCTCTGTTCTTGTGAAAATATTAGAAATCAATAGTGAGAATGACACAGCATTTGTTTTTGGTAACATTATAAATTTACAACTCACTAGATCAGGACGTTGTCATATTTCATTGAAGAATCAAAATGAGAAGGACAAGAATTATTATTGACCTCTGGAGACAAGCGTCTAGCTAACAAGAAATGAACGATTAGGAAGTTGCGTATACATAACCCACCCATTATCACAAAACTTAAAGATTCTGCTGAAGGATGTCGGAGTTGTGGATAATGATTATGAATTCCTTGTTGAGCAAATCACATCTTCATGTGGCATATATCTCAAGTATCAGAAGACACCATCACGCCCATTTGAAAGCATTCCATTTGACTGGAAATGTAATTAAGTGGTGGTTATGGACTTGAAAGTATGGACAAGGATTGCAATATCATAGAACATAGAATATAGAACATTACAGTGCAGTACAGGCCCTTCGCCCTTCAATGGTGCGCCAACCTGTGGAACCAGTCTGAAGCTCATCTATCCGACACTATTCCATTTTCATCTGTACATCTATCCAGTGACCATTTAAATCCCCTTAAAGTTGGTGAGTCTACTACTGTTAGATCTATTACGATTTGTAGATGTGCTGACTCGGTTCAGTTTATTTACGGTAATTAACAAGGACAAATGGATAATAATGGATAAGATCATGGAAAAGTAGATTGGCACAGCTTTGGAATACCAATGAAAGTTCTAATATATAATTGAGGCATCAGAGAATCATATTGTATGGCGTAGGCCATTCGGCCCAATAGAACTACACTGAATGCTAAAGGGGATTGATAAGGTGGACATTGAAAAAATGTTCCCTGTTGTGATAAAGTGTAGAACAAGAGTTCATAGATATAGAGTGACAGGAGGTGGGTTCAAAACTGAGATGAAGAGAAACTACTTCTCTCAGAGGGTTGGGAATCTGTGGAACTCATTGCCCCAGAGTGCAGTGGAGGCAGAATCAATTAACAAATCCAAGAAAGAAATAGATATGTTTCTGATGAAAAGCACAATAAAGGGCGATGGGGAACAGACAGGAGAATGGAGTTGAGACCGGGATAGCGTCAGGGGGAACAGACAGGAGAATGGAGTTGAGACCGGGATAGCGTCAGCCCTTATAGATTATAGAACAGCACAGCACAGTACAGGCCCTTCAGCCCACGATGTTGTGCTGATCATTTATCTTAATCTAAGATCAACCTAACCTACACACCTTTCCATTTACTGCCAGCCATGTGCTTGTCCAGCAGTCGCTTAAATATCCCTAATGTCTCTGACTCTACTACCACTGCTGGCAGTGCATTCCATGCGCCCACCACTCTCTGTATGAAGAATCTACCTCTGACATCTCCCCTATACCTTCCTCCGATCACCCTAAAATTTCTGTCCTGGGGAAAAGTCTCTGGCCATCTACTCTATCTATGCCTCTCATTACCTTGTACACCTCTTTCAAGTCACCTCTCTTCCTTCTTCTCTTCAGTGTGAAAAGCCCGAGCTCACTCAACCTCTCTTCATATGACAAGCCTCCAGTCCAGGCAGCATCCTGGTAAATCTCCTCTGCACACTCTCTAAAGCATCTACATTCTTCCTATAATTAGGTGACCAGAATTGGACACAATATTCCAAGTGTGGTTAACTAGGGTTTTATGGAGCTGCAGCAAAACCTCGCGGTTCTTAAACTCAATCCCCCTGTTAATGAAAGCCAGAATGACGTATTTCTTTTTAACAACCTTATCAACTTGAGTGGTAACTTTGAGGGATTTATGTACATGAACCCCAAAATCCCGCTGTTCCTCCAAACTGCCAAGAATCCTGTCTTTAATCCTGCATTCAGAATTCAAATTCAACCTTCCAAAAATGAATCACTTCACATTTATCCAGGTTGGATGCCATCTGCCACTTCTTAGCTCAACTCAAACTCCAACTGCCATTCAGGTGAAACTTTATCTGCTATGTTAAATGGTGGAGTGAGCTCAAAGGGCTGAATTGAGACTCTCACTCCAAATTCCTATGTTACTAGGTACCACTGATGTGAAAATTTGCAAGTGAAGTTTGGGACATATGACAAATTAAAAATAATAGCGATGAATACTCTTGCAGGAAGTCGGTGCAGAAATAGTTTTTGTGAAAGAAATCAGTAATTGATGAAATATTATACAAGATACCAGCAGATCAGCCACACTGCAAGCTGAACATGTCTCTGGAAGGGACAGGATACATATCAGACAGGTTTCCTGATCTCAGTTACCAGCTAAAGACATTTGCTGGATATAACTGAGACAGTTTGCCTTAGCAGGAGTGAAAACTGTACAAAGATCATGCAGAGTTGGACAGAAATTAAAAGGCTTGTGGATGTCACTGGGAAGGCCAGCAGTTAGTGCCCATCCCTAATTGTCTTTGAACTGAGTGGTCAGGCCATTTCAGAGGGCAGTTAAGAATCAACATGTAGGTCAGATAAGGAATGTGGATTAAAAACAAAAGATTAAGGGTAAAGAAAATCTGAAATAAAAATCAAAATGCAGTAAGTTGGGCAGCAACTGTAGAGAGAGAAACAGAGTTACTATTTCATGTCCAGTGACCCTTCATCAGTATTGAAGGTTGGTTTCCTTCCTCAGAGGGTATTAATGAACTAGACAGGTTTTTGTGACAGTCAATGATAGCTTCCTGTTCACCGTTACTAGATTGGCTTTTAATTCCAGATTTTATGAACTGAAATTAAATTCCACCAGCTGTCATGGCACGATTTACAAGTCTGGCATTATCTGTGGAGGCAGAAACAGAGTTAAAGTTTCAAATCCGATATGACTTCTTCAGAACATAAAAGAACAGTCGTATCAGATTGAAAAGACAATTCATTTTCTCGATCCACAGATGCTGTCAGATCCACTGAGTATCTCCAGGATTTTCTGTTTCTGGTTCAAGTTTGCAGTAGCTATAGTATTTTGCTTTTATTACGGTAAGTCACAGAGTTATAGAGTCAAATAGCATGGAAACAGACCCTTTGGCCCTACTCATCCATGCCAAGCAGGTTTCCTAAAGTGAACTAGTTTCATTTGTCTGCATTTGGCTTATATCCCGTGAAACCTTTCCTATCCATGTATCTGTCCAAATGTCTTTTAAATGTTGCAATTGTACTCCCTTCTACCATTTCCTCTGGCAGTTTGTTCCACATACGCACCACCGTCGATGTGAAAAAGTTACCTCTCAGGTCCTTTTTAAGTCTTTCCCTACTCATCTTATAAATATGCCGTCTAGTTTTGGACCCACCTACCCTGGGAAAAAGACATTTCCTAATCACTTTATTTATGCCCCTCATAATTTTATAAACTTCTATAAGGCCACCCCTCATCCTCCTACTCTCCATGGAAGTAAGTCCCAGCCTATTCAGCCTCCCTTATAAAGGAAAACATCCAGACTCATTAACATCTTTGTAAATCTTTTTTGTACTCCAATTTAATAACTTCCTTCCTATGGCAGGCAGACCAGAATTGAATCTGTCTCCCCAAAGGATTAGCCTGGGTCACTGGATTACTGATGACATTGCCACCATCTCTCTGTAACCCTGTTAACATAGACAATTGGATAACAAATTTTATAAAACCTTTTCCCATGAGCACACTTCAATTTTTATTTTTCGTGTCAAAACCAAATCAATAAACTATACATTTAACTGTGTCATATCCTAACACACCGTTCCAGCTGACAGTACCAATAATTTATCCGAGGTAATTATTCCTTCCAGTGTAGATTTGCCTAAATGCAGTGAAATTCTATCAAAGTATCTACGGACATTATAAAGAATGAAAAGCTCCATGTATGCTTAGGAAACCAGAACAAAAATGAGAACTGTCTTTGTGTCCAGTGAGGTTGACTATTTGGCTTCCCAGTGGATTGAACTTAGCAGAATTTGGGTGGTGGAAAAGTTTTGTTTCTTTTCATTCATTCACTGGGTGTGAATGTAGTTGGTTCTACCAGCATTTAATGGACATTCCCAATTGCCTTTGAGAAGACAGTGGGGTAAGTTGCCTTCTTGAACTACAACAATACCAAAAGGGACAGCCCCAGTGCTAACAGAAGGGAGTTCCAGATTTTGACACTGCAACATTAAAGGAATACAGGTATAGTTCCAAGTCAGAATGGTCTGCAACTTGGAGGGAAACTGCAGGTGACAGTGTTCCTGTTCATCTGCTGTATTTGTATTTCTAGGTGGTAGAGATAATAGTGCTATTGAATGACCCTTGGTGTATTTCTGCAATGTATTTGTAGATGGTACATATATAACATAGAATTCCTACAATGTGGAAACAGGCCATTTGACCCAACAAGTTCACACTGACCCTCCGAAGAGCAATCCACCCAAACCCATTCCCCTACCCTGTTACTCTACATTTCTCTTGACTAATGCACCTAGCCTACACATCCCTGAACACTGGGCAATTTAGCATGGTCAATTCACCTAACCTGCACATCTTTGGATTGTGGGAGAAAACTGGAGGACCCGGAGGAAACCCACGCAGACATAGAGAGAATGTGCAAACTCCACACAGACAGTCACCTGAGGCTGGAATTGAACTCGATTCCCTGGTGCCGTGAGGCAGCAGTGCCAACTACTGAGACACTATGCCACCCTGCTACTGCCATTATGTATCAGTGGTGAAGGGAATGAATACAGGAGTTGGTGGATAGGAAACCAATCCAGCATGCTGCATCCTAGATAGTGTTGAGCTTTTTGAGTGTTCTTGAAGCAGTACTCATCCAGGCAAGTGGGGAATATTCCATCCTACAATGACTTGTACTTTGTGAATGGTGGACACATTATGGGGAGTCAGGAATCTTTCTACCCTACAGCAATGATTACACTTGAAAAGTACTTCATTGGCTGTAAAGAAAAGAAGCACAATATTTTCAACTTGCCACTGGGAATAATTCAGAGTAACTCTACCTTATCCAATCATATGCCTCATTTTCTGGGATTTTGTGAGGCTGGAAGCCCCTACAAAAATGTAAATGCATTTTTACTTTTAAAATGACTTCTATTGCATGCAAGATTGACATTTATTTAGTACCTGCCTTGGGAAAGCTAAAAGTATTTTAGGTGTAACTCATTACTTTTGAAGTGAGAGATCAGTAAATATAACACCCAATTTATATACTGCAAACTCATAAATTAAGACTTACCTGAAGAGCTTGTTCTATGTCCTTCACTCTATTTCAGAAAATTTAATCCATTACACTGATGATTGAGAGAAATGGTTAAGATGTGATTTTGCTACTTACCTAGTCTGGGTGATGTGATAGTGTTCACATTGACTTTTTCATTGCATTGTTTTAAATGGCAAGGTCTATAGGCTGCAGGCTTTTCTGAAAGGAAGCAATCACTTCCATGTCTTCCTGTCACTTTGTGCATACATTGGATTACTCGTGATTGCATCCCTTTTCCACAGGTAACGGAACACTGTCAGTAAAGATGCAGAAGTAATTAGACAGTGACTTTTTCAAACATTGGATACTACTTTTCAGTGTTAGTTTATTGTAAAGAGTGCCACTGTTGGAGACAAAAAATTGCAATTTAGTTTCTGATGGCAATATGACATGTGTAGATTGAATCTGCTGAAGATGAATTTGTCTTGAGTATGCTCCTGGCAGATAAGAATAATGAACAAAGAACATTATTTATATCATAAAACACTGAAAAATGAATCATAGAGTATACCCATGCAGATGCCTTTTATATGTCTGGTTCTTCGAGTTCATATGCACCTTCATTAATTTAGAACCATGTTTGGGTTTCATAATCAGTCATAGGGTCATAGAGTTATACAGCATGAAAAAGACCCTTCAGTCCAACCTGTCCATCCTAATAGATATCCTAAACTGATCTAATTCAATTTGCCAGTATTTGGCCCATAAATCATTCCTATTCATATATCCATCCAGATGCCTTTTAAATGTCATAGTTGTACCAGCCTCCATCAGCTCCTCTGGCAGCTCGTTCCATATACGTGCCATTCTCTGCATGAGAAAGGTGCCCCTCATGTTCCTTTTAAATCTTTCTCCTGTCACCTTAAATGTACGCCTCTTTATTTGGATTCCCCTACCTGGGAAAAAGACCTTGGCTATTCACTCTATCCATCCCCTCATGATTTTATAAACCTCTATAAGGTCACCCCTCAGCCTCCGACGCTCCGGGAAGAAAAACCCCAGCCTATTCAACCTTTCCCTATAACACAAACCCTCCAGTCCCATCAACTACTTTATAAATTTTTTCTGCACCCACTCAAGTTTCACAACATCCTTCCTTTGGAAGGGAGACCAGAATTGAATGCAGCATTCCAAAAGTGGCCTAACCAATGTCCTGTACAGCTGCAACATAACATCCCAACTCCTAGACTCAATGTTCTGACCAATAAAAGCAAGCATGCTAAACACCTTCTTCACTACCTTGTCCATCTGCAACTTCACTTTCAAAGAACTATGAACCTGCAACCCTAGGTTTCTCTGTTCAACAACACACCCTCGGGCCCTACCATTAACGTTGGAAGTCCTGCCCTTGTTTGCCTTACCAAAATGCAATACCTTGCATTTATCTAAATTAAAATCCATCTGCTACTCCTCACCCATTAGGTCATCTGATCAATGTCTCTTTGTAGTCTGCGATAACCTTCTTCACTGTCCTACGGCACCACCTATTTTAGTGTCATCTGCAAATTTACTAACCTTGCCTCCTATATATACATCCAAATCATTTATAAAAATGATGAAAAGCAGTGGACCCAGCACCAATCCTTGTGGCACACCACTGGCCACAGACCTCCAGTCTGAAAAGGAACCCTCTACACCACCCTCTATCTCCTACCTTCAGGTCAATTTTGTATCCAATTGGTTAGCTCCCTCTGGATTCCATGTGATCTCATGTTACTCATCCGTTTACCATGCAGAACCTTGTTGAATGCTTTGCTTAAGTCCATACAGACAACATCTACCTCTTTGCCTTCATCAAGCATCCTTGTTGCCTCTTTAAAAAATTCAATTAACTTAGTGACTCATGAATTCCACACAAAAAGCTATGTTGACAATCTCTCATTTCCCTTACTTTCCAAATGTATGTAAATCTGGTATCTCAGAATCCCCTCCAACAACCTACGCACCACTGATCTAAGGCTCACTAGTCTATAGCGTCACCCTGTTTTTTTCTGACAATCTTTTTAAAATAATGGACCACATTTGCCCCCTCCAGTCTTCCAGCAAATCACCCATGGCTGTCGATGATACAAATATCTCAATAAATATCTCTTCCTTAGCTTCCCACAAAGTTCTTGGAAACACCTGATCAGGTCCTCGGGATGTATCTACCTTCTTCACTATCCTGCGGCACCACCTATTTTGGTGTCATCTGCAAATTCACTAACCATGCCTCCTATATACACATCCAAATCATTTATAAAAATGATGAAAAGCAGTGGACCCAGCATCAATGTGTGAACTTGAATGAATTCCTGAGATGTGGGATGTACGTTTGAGTTCCAAATGTTTACATTCAGTAGGTTTGCACAATTTTACCTGAATCGCAGTGCGCAAGGGCCCAAATACAAAATGCTAAACTCATTCTAATTAGAAATCAGACTTAGAAGATACAAAATAATTGCTGTTAAAGATTCATATTCATACAGTGGGACTTTTTTTCTTAGATAGTAGCTCAAAGATAATGATGAGTACCGACAGAGAATATTTAATCTGTACCTAGAACATTACAGCGCAGTACAGGCCCTTCGGCCCTCGATGAATAGAACATAGAACATTAGAGCGCAAATACCTGATTCCACTATACTTCAACTGGAGGTTTGGTGTGTGTGCACACACACATACTAGTAGAAGGTTGTGGGAAGGATGGATTTGATCAAGAGTGTGGAACATAGTGATCAGGCTGACTGAATTAGGTTGGATGATTTCCAATGGCAGGTTGAGATACAGAGATTTAGTTAGTGGCATGTCTAGTGTCAAGCCTCAAGTCCTCCTGTGTCAGTAGGCATTTGAAACACATTTGTATGCCATGAATATTCAATAGTGTAAAATATTTTGCAATTGCATTCTATCCTCAAAATAAAGATAGCAACATATTCTGCTGGTGGTGGTCAGGGTTGAAAAGATTGGGTTTGTGTACATTGAGGAGTGAAAGAGGATTCCAGGGGATAACAGAGGGTGAAGCAAGGAGCATGGTGGAGTAAAGTATCCATTTTGGTAGGAAGAATAAAAGCAAAACA
The DNA here is from genome assembly GCF_037043375.1 of Chiloscyllium plagiosum. NCBI lineage: Eukaryota > Metazoa > Chordata > Chondrichthyes > Orectolobiformes > Hemiscylliidae > Chiloscyllium > Chiloscyllium plagiosum. Next base: position 666,953 of record NW_028270140.1, read on the forward strand.
TATTATCTAAATTGAGGGAGACTGCAGAGCTCTGAGATGCTGGTTGTTATGAATGTCCTAGCACCTGAATCACAGAGTTAATATGCATGTTCAAATTTCTGTAAAAAATTAATTTTCAATTTGAATACTGACTTTATCCAATAAGTTGAGAAAACCATACAACTATTGTGTTATGAGACAAGATTAGAGTGGTGCTGGAAAAGTACAGCAGGTCAGGTAGCATCTGAGGAGCAGGAAAATCGACATTTCAGGCAGGAGCCCTTCACCAGGAATCCTGCTCAAAGGCTCCTGCCTGAAACGTCAATTTGCCTTCTCCTTGGATGCTGCCTGATCTGCTGTGCTTTTCCAGCAACACTCTAATCTTGTCTCTGATGTCCAGCATCTGCAGTCCTTACTTTCACCTAACTATTGTGCTATGTCTTACATTTAGTATGTCAGACATTGGCATGTGGAAGATTACATCCTTGTGAAGGATGACTTCTTTAAAATTTCCCATTGTTTGATGGCTTTGCAATACTTTGCAACAAACACGATTGTCATTGACATGTTGAGCACTATTTTCAGTTTATTTGATAATCCAGATTGGATGGTGTCTGACAATGGATGGAATTTCCTGGCAAACTGCATTAAGTGGGAAATGACTGATAATCACACAGTCATTCACTATTCATGGTCAGTCTAGTGGAATGGATGGTACACACAATCAACTCAATGATCATCAAGTGTTGAACAACAAATCAAGATTCTCATATTGCATTGTTGCATTTTCATGGCGATACCAAAGGAGAAGGGATTACTATCCTTAATAAAGTTTAGGCTTAGAAGGCAATGGCAAATGACCTTACTCAGTCACCAAATGTCAAACCATTCTGAGACATGGGACATTCTTCTTCAAAGACAGAGGAGAATGAATGTAATACACATTGAGACGGTAGGTATAGACTATTAAAACTGTTCATTGGGCAGGGTTAATATTCAAAATTTAAATAAAAATACTTGGATATCAGCAAAGCGTTTTAAAATATGTACCAGTATGCTGCTCTGTTATAACTCAATTGCTTAATATTAACAAAGACACTTAACTCCCTAAGGAGTGTAACATTTGTACATAATAGTTAATTGTAATAAACATTTCTTGGATTCTTCAATACTTTTTTTTAATGTAGCAGCAGGTAACAGCAGATAAGAATTGGCACATCAGGAAAAACAGACTACTTGAGGCAAACTCACACCACCAATTAGATTTGATCGTCAGTTTGTGCTTGGTTGGTTGAACTGTATATTACTTAGCGTTCATCTCTAAGATACCCAATTAAACATTGTGGAAGTAGAGACCTCAGATTGACCTTTGGTCATTGCTCCTCCAACAATACAGGAAAATAACTTATTAGCATCCAGCATTAAACATTAAAAGAACAATGACAGGAATTGTACATGGAGTTACAATGGATGTGGAGTGAGGAGTGCTATGAATAAAATGGAATTATGTTAAGTGCTTATTTAATGAAGTCATATTCTAAAAAGGATAGCATTCAGTCCCACAATATTGATGTCCTAATGCAAGTATAATGCTAATAAAATTTTAATATTTTCTGATGAATTTGTTGTGCATTAAACACATTGCACAATGTAGTAATGCAATTCAGATACATTACTCTATACCTAGCTTTGTTGACTGAGTTAAGTTCAGCAAATTATTGTTGACTTCAGCATCCTGGGATTAAGGAAGGCAAAGAATTGGAAGAGGTTACCAATGTTTTGAATAGACCTCTGTTGGAAGGCAACTGTTTGTGAATATAATGATATCAGGATTCACATCAGGGTTTCAGTCAATGGCAATGTTTTATTTGTGAACATTTGGCAAAATCAGTGCAAAAATTATAGAATTTTAAGCATAAGTTAGGTGGTAGTTTAAAAAGGCATGCTATAAATCAGCTTTGCTGAGAAAACTGAACATTTCCAAAATTGAATTAATTACCATTATGAGGTTATGACAATTGCGCCCACAGTGGTCTTTCAAGGATGATCTAAATATTACACTGTGCTTTTTAGATACTAGGACACTGATTGGCATGTTTAAAACAAATTCTTACAATCTGACTATTGTATCCCAATATAACTAGCAAATATTTTGTCTTGTATTTTAAAGACATTTCAATAATTTTAAAATGTGGTACTCAGAGATTATGAACTGGACATCCTGATTAAAATGCTTACTGTTTGCAATAAACCCAGTTTCTGTTGTATTATTCAGTGTGCCAATATCCCATTCTTAAGATGATTATTTTTAAAGCAAAACCTCTAACGTGTTGATGGTGTTTTGAAGTTCTACCCTGTCTTCTGAATGGTTTACAATACTACCAAGTTTTGATATTGTTCCCTGTATACCAAAGTCCAGGTTATTAACACATGTTGGGAGGAGTAGGGTCTTAACAATGAGGAACTCTGCTATAAACCTTTCTTAAGTCCAAAAACACATTAACCAATACTCTTTGTTTACTGTCACTCAGCCAATTTCATGTCTATGTTGCTACTATACAATTTATTGCATGTGGTCGATCTCACTTGCAAGTTTGTTGTGCAGCACCCAAGCAAATATTGTTTGAAAGTCAATGCATGCTATTACTTTCAACAACTGCCTCTGTTACCCAATCAAAAATCTTGTAATGATTTGCCCTTAACAAGTTCATGCTCTTCCTCAGTTAATCCAACAACTTGCACAAAGTGATCATTTGCCCTAAAGTTTTGAGAAGCAGCCCCACTACCAAGGATAAACTGACTTAATTCAATTCAATTCAATCGCTTATTATTGTTAGGCCATAAATTTGTTCATGTGTGCTGTACAGCACATCACTGAATATCTTTTGGATGTCTATAAACACTGCAGGTCATTCTGCATTTCGTCAGCATGAACTGGCTATAACGAGATTGACGAATTATTTGGATAATGCGAACTTTCTGCTGAACGGGTATAGTGATTTTCTATTAGTGATCTTTTACAGCACCATTTTCTACAGTGCAAAGTTGCACAGAAACACAACTGTCACGTTAGCAGAATGACCTGTACGTTTATAGTACTGCCCTCACCAACTCTCTGAAATACCTTATCAGTAAACTCAAGAATGGTCAGAACCAGAGATACATTATGGCACAGAAGAAGACCATTATGTTCGCAACTGTTCTTCAACTGAGCATCATTACTTCTTGCCAATCTCCTGCTTTGTCCTCATATCCTTGCACATTCTTTCCATCTAAATAATCATTCCTCTTGAATGCTTCTATTGAAACTACCTCTGCCATTTTTCCAGTGCATTCCACATCCTGACTATTTGTTGTATGAGACAGATTTTTCTCACATCACATTTGGCCCTTTTGCAAATCACTTCAAAGTTGCGCCATCTCATTCTTGTTCCTGTTATGAGTGACAACAGTTTCTCCCTGTATTCACTATGTCCAATCTGCTCATGATTTTTGAAAATCTCTATCAGACCTCCTCTTATCTTTCTTCTCTCCAGGGAGAACAGTCCTATCTTTTTCAATCTATCCTCAGAACTGATGTTTGTCTTCCCTGGAAATATTCTCATAAGCCTCTTAGAACATAGAACAGTACAGCACAGAACAGGCCCTTCAGTCCACGATGTTGTGCCAACCACTGATCCTCATGTATGCACCCTCAAATTTCTGTGACCATATGCATATCCAGTAGTCTCTTAAATGTCCCCAATGACCCTGCTTCCACAACTGCTGCTGGCAATGCATTCCATGCTCTCACAACTCTCTGTGTAAAGAACCCGCCTCTGACATCCCCTCTATACTTTCCTTCAACCAGCTTAAAACTATGACCCCTCATGTAAGTCATTTCTGCCCTGGGAAATAGTCTCTGGCTATCGACTCTATCATTGCCTCTCATTATCTTGTATTCCTCAATTAGGTCCCCTCTCCTCCTCCTTTTCTCCAGTGAAAAAAGTCCGAGCTCAGTCAACCTCTCTTCATAAGATAAGCCCTCCAGTCCAGGCAGCATCCTGGTAAACCTCCTCTGAACCCTCTCCAAAGCATTCACATTTTTCCTGTAATAGGGCGACCAGAACTGGACGCAGTATTCTAAGTGCAGTCTAACCAAAGTTTTACAGAGCTGCAACAAGATCTCATGCCTCTTAAACTCAATCCCCCGTTAATGAAAGCCAAAACACCAAATGCTTTTTTACAACCCTGTCCACTTGGGTGGCCAGTTTAAGGGATCTATGTACCTGCACACCAAGATCCCTCTGTTCCTCCACACTGCCAAGAATCCTATCCTTAATCCTGTACTCAGCTTTCAAATTCGACCTTCCAAAATGCATCACCTTGCATTTATCCAGGTTGAACTCCATCTGCCACCTCTCAGCCCATCTCTGCATCCTGTCAATGTCCCGTTGCAGCCTACAACAGCCCTCTATACTGTCAACGACACCTCCAACCTTTGTGTCATCTGCAAACTTGCTGACCCATCCTTCAATCCCCTCATCCAAGTCATTAATAAAAATTACAAACAGTAGAGGCCCAAGGACAGATCCCTGTGGATCTCACCACAGACTTCCAGGCAGAATATTTTCCTTCTACTACCACTCGCTGTCTTCTGTTGGCCAGCCAATTCTGTATCCAGACAGCTAAGTTCCCCTGTATCCCATTCCTCCTGAACTTCTGAATGAGCCTACCATGGGGAACCTTATCAAATGCCTTGCTGAAGTCCATATACGCCACATCCACAGCTCGACCCTCATCAACTTTTCTAGTCACATCCTCAAAGAACTCGATAAGGTTTGTGAGGCAAGACCTGCCCCTCACAAAGCCGTGCTGACTGCATTTAATCAAGCCATGGTCTTCCAAATGGTCATAAATCCTATCCCTCAGAATCCTTTCTAAAACCTTGCAGACGGCAGACCTGAGACTGACTGGTCTGTAATTGCCGGGGATTTCCCTATTTCCTTTCCTAAAGAGAGGAATTACATTTGCCTCTCTCCGTCCTCAGGTACAACTCCAGTGGAGAGCGAGGATGCAAAGATATTCGCAAGTGGCGAAGCAATTGCATTTCTCGTTTCCCAAAGCAGCCGAGGACAAATCTAGTCCAGGCCTGGCGACTTGTCAATCTTAACATTTGACAAAAGTTTCAGCACATCAGCTTCCTCTATCTCTATCCATTCCAGCATGCACACCTGCTCTTCAAAGGTTTCATTCTTTCATAAAGACAGAAGCAAAAAACTCATTTAGGGCTTCCCCTATCTCCTCAGACTCCACACACAAATTCCCTATGCTATCCCTGATCGGCCCTACTCTTTCTTTGACCATTCTCTTATTCTTCACATAAGTGTAAAATGCCTTTGTGTTCTCCCTAATCCGTTCTGCCAAGCCTTTCTCGTGCCCCCTCCTGGCTCTCCTCAGACCATTTTTGAGCTCCTTCCTTGCCTGCCTGTAATCCTCTAGAGCTGAGCTTGACCTTAGCTTCTTCCACCTTATGTAAACTACCTTTTTCCTTTTGATGAGAAGCTCCACCGCTCTCGTCATTCAAAGTTCCTTTACCTTACCACTTCTTGCCTGTCTCAGAGGGACATATTTATTCATCACTTGCAACAACTGTTCCTTAAACAGTCTTCACATGTCTATAGTGCCTTTACCATGGAACAATTGCTCCCAATCCATGCTTTCTAACTCATGTCTAATCGCATCATAGTTTCCTCTTTCCCAATTAAATATCCTCCCATTTTGCCTAATCCTCTCCTTCTCCATAGCTATGTAGAATGTGAGGCAGTTGTGGTCACTATCACCAAAATGCTCTCCCACCACAAGATCTGGTACCTGCCCCGGCTCGTTTCCGAGCACCAAGTCTAGAATGGCCTCTCCCCTCGTCGGCCTGTCAACGTACTGAGTTAGGAAACCCTCCTGAACACACCTTACAAAAACAGCTCCATTCAAATCTTCTGCTCGAAGGAGGTTCCAATCAATATTGGGAAAGTTAAAGTCACCCATTACAACAACCTTACAACGTCCACACTTTTCCAAAATCTGCCGACCTATGCTTTCTTCCATCTCCCTGCTGCTATTGGGGGGCCTGTAGTAAACCCCTAACGAGGTGACTGCTCCCTTGCTGTTCCTAATTTCCACCCATACTGACTTGGGAGGCAGATCTTCCTCGACAATGGAAGCTTCTGTAGCTGTGACACCCTCTCTGATTAGTAGTGCTACACCCCCTCCTCTTTCTCCCCCCTCCCTATTCTTTTTAAATGCTCTAAACCCTGGAACATCCAGCAACCATTCTTATGGTCCCTCTCCAAAATATTCACATCATTCTGTAATGTGGTGCCCAGAACTGTGTACAATATTCCAGCTGAGGTCTAACATGTGCTTTATACAGATTCAGCAACACCTCAGTCCTCTTTTATTCTATGCTCCTGTTACTAAAACCAAGTACACGGTCTGCTTTATAAACTGCTCTCTAGACCTATACTGCTATCTTCAGTTATCTGTGCAAATATACGCCCAGGTCCCTCTGCACCTGCACATCCTTGAGAATTGTATCCTCCTATTTGATATTCTCTTCCAATTTTTTCTGACCAAAATGTATCTCCTCCCCTTGTTCCATTGAACCTCATTTGCCACCTATCCACCCACTCTGCCAACTTGTCAATTTTTTTTGGAGCTTGACACTGTCATCCCTATAATTTACAATTCCAAGTTTTATGTCATCTGATAACTTTGAAATTGTCCCCTGCACTCCAAGATCTAGATCATTAAGATATATTAGGAAAAGTACGGGCCCTAAAAAAACCTCCTGGAGAACTCAACAACAAACTTTCTTCCAGCATGAAAAATATCCAATAACCTTTACTCTGTTTCCGATCACTCAACCAATTTTGTATCCAAACTTTTAAGTCTCTTTTATTCCATGGCTTATAACTTTCATCACAGGTCTATTGCGCGGCACTGCATCAAACAGCTTCTGGATGTCCATATATACCACATCAAAAGCATTATCCTCATCGACTCTTCTGTTACCACTTCAAATAATGCCAGCAAGTCATCCAAATGTAATTTCCCTTTTAGAAATCAATGCTGACTCCTAATAACCAACCTACCTTTTTCCATGTATTTATTAATTCGATTCTAAATAATTGTTCTTCGAACATTCACAACCACTGAAGTTAAACTGACAAGTCTGTAATTGTGGGGCCTATACTTACAACCTTTCTTGAACAAGAATGTAATGTTTGCAATTCTCATGACTTCTGGATCTCCCTTGAATCTAGGGAATACTGCAAGTTTGTTGTTGGTGTCTTTGCTATTTCGAAATTTCCAATAGCTAAACATGATTTTCTTTGAAAAAATCTGTACTCGATTTCCTAAATTATTCCACTGAAATTATCATTCCTCCTGTTAATTAGTCTGGATTGGTAATTTTCCTTTGCCAAATCCAAAGTAAACCTAATGATACAATGACCACAATTCTGTCATGTTAACCAACTGACACTTGATCCAATTGGCGACCTCATTCACAAGAACCAGGTTTAGTAAAGCTTTCCTTCTTGGTAGATTGGAAACATACAGCTGTAGACAACTGTCCTGAATATACTCTAGTAACTCTTGTCCCTCACATTAATTATCCAAATTTAGATTGGGATATCTTCTACCTCACCGTTTTGTCCTTACAAATTTGTTTGCTGACAGTTAGTGGCCTGTAGACTCGACTGAGCTCTGTAGTTGCACATTCTTTGCACCTTAGCTTTACCAGAATTCTGTCTTTAATCCATCCTGACTCACCTGCATGGAAATGTTCTCCTTAATTCAATGCTGCCATGACGCTTCCTTTTCTTCATTATACCTGTATTCAGATATAGCTAGTAGGCAGTATTTCTTTGAACCAGGTGTCTGTTATCACCATCACATTGTATTTTCATGTGGGTATCTGGATCTGAAATTCACCAATTTGCCAGGAAGATATGCTATAACAAATATCAAATTTTACTTTCATTACTGGATTCACATATCAGTCTTTTTAAAAATGCAGTTTCAGCTGAAATAAAGGCATCTCACTGAAACAAATGGACAGTGTCTCCCATGGAAATGGCCTCCAATGTTAATTAGTATGGAGCCACATTCCAGTTCATGGAGATGCAGGGGCTATGGAGATCTCAACATAGACAAATAAATTTGAAAAAAAAACTCTTTTTTCCTGTTCCATTAACAAAGCATCAAGACAGGCACTGAAATTCAGGACTTGGATCTGACATTAAAATCTAACCAGCTGGGGCCATAGAACAATGACTTAGACAAGCTATGTAGATGTAAGCTAATCAAAGCTACCCTGTATACAGTGCATTATTGCACTTCTGATGGCAGTTACAGAGGGCGTATGTGACCAACCAAGCTGGGATAGGGGGAAATTGAGTAGCAGAGAGGAAAGATTGCTCTCTCTGAGTCAAAGAGAGCATTCTGTTTGTTGGATTTGATTGTGTCCACATTGGATTTTATCTACCCTCTATTTGCTGCATTTGATTATGTCTTTACTCTGGAAAGCAGACTGCTACAGGAAAACTTCAATCTCCACAGCAATGTTTCTAGATCTGGAAGATACCAACTATGTCTTTAAAAATTGCCTCAGTTAAAAAATAAAGTTTCCAAATCTACAACACTGAACTTGTTTATTTGTTCATTTTCTTATGGAATCTTAACTTACCCAAAACTAACCACCTTTACTCTGCGACATGTATGTTTTCACGCTTGTTTTGAATGCATATTTGTGCAAGGCGTGTATGAAGTCCCATGATTGTGGACAGATCCAGGAACCATGGGTTTCTACGTGGGGAGGGTAGAAAGGGCAGGGGCACGACTCCTCTTCTCAATGTTTAGATCAGAGTGGTGCTGGAAAAGCACAGCAGGTCAGGCAGCATCCGAGGAGCAGGAAAATCGATGTTTTGGGCAAAAGCCCTTCATCAGGAATAGAGGCAGGAAGCCTCCAGGGTGGAGAGATAAATGGGGGAGGGGAGGGTAGTGGAGCTGGCGAGAAGGTAACAAAGAGTACAATAGGTGAATGGGGGTGGGGACGGAGGTGATAGGTCAGAGGGGAGGGTGGAGTGGATAGGTGGGAAGGGAGATTGGCAGGTAGGACAGGTCATGAGGGCGGGGTTGAGCTGGAAGTTTGGAACTGGGGTGAGGTGGGGGAAGGGGCAATGAGGAAACTGGTGAAGTCCACATTGATGCCCTGGGGTTGATGTGTTCGAGGCGATCCAGTTACTCAAGCAGACACAAAGAGTTTATGAGAAAGTGAGGTCTGCAGATGCTGGAGATCAAAGTTGAAAAGTGTGGTGCTGGAAAAGCACAGCAGGTCAGGCATTCCTGATGAAAGGCTTATGCCTGAAACGTCGATTCTCCTGCTCCTTGGACGCTGCCTGACATGCTGTGCTTTTCCAGCGCCACACTTTTCGACAAAGAGTCTTTGAGTTGAGGGACTCTTTATGGAGATCATGAGCTGGTCTCAGCTACTATGCAATCCACATGGCAACAGACACAACAGTAGCTGCATTATTTTGAGTGGTTGTGGGATAAGGCACCAAAGTTGCCAATAATTAGCTACTTAAGGGTCTCAAATGGTGATAGGGCAGGAGGTTTGACTATGAGCCTTCTGCCCAGAACTTAATCCCAGAAGTAGCAAGAAGATAGTGTTCAGGAAGATATAAAAGATATAAAGGAAGACTTCAAAGATAACAGTAATTACATAGCCAGACCCATGGACCATAGTCGTTGTATGCATATGACCAGCCCGTCTAAATAAAAGTCCTTCCCACATCCAAGCTTGCCATTGGTGACAGCAGAAGATTCCACTCCAAAAGTAAGGGTTCACAGATTTCTTATCACAAAGTTAAAGATCATTCATTCAGCTTCTTCTGCTGATATTCCCTTTGCTGAGTGATTCACCTGTCTGAGCTTTCAATCTTTGTTTTATTCTCCTTAGTTTTTTTGTGCATCACATCACTAATGCCCTCTCCTGCTCCTTTGACCCCAATCTCATTCAATTGTTGAGCAATTGTTAACTTGCCGATCTAATTCCCATGTGAGAGGGACAGTCCCCTTCCATTATAAAACTGACACAAACACTGTACCCTTGTACGTTGTCAGTTTCAAAATGGGAAATTGGCAAAGTTAATGCAAAACTATTTACAGTGGTCAAGAGCCTCACTGTTATAATTTTTGTGAAGTTTTTGTTGCTGTCAATCACCAGTGCAAAATGCAGAAAGTAGCACCTCATGTCTGACATGGGTATGCAGAATTTCGAGAAAGCTTTTACTACCACATCTAATATGATCTGCGCTTGCATAAATTTTATTTACTCTGCATGTTCTCTCCTTCAGTCACTTGAGCTTCACTGGGATACAAGTCCAATGACTGCTGGCACCCTTCTGGTGGACTATTTGTATATCGGGGGGAGGTTCCCAGAGAGAGACAGCATGCTAGAAATATTAGATTTCATCTCTGTCTGATCCTATCTTTATTTATCGTTCATTCATTCACAATTATTCAGCTGGATTTCAAAAAATGACTTTGATCTCAAACCACAAAGTCAATGGGAATAGAGATCGATTCGTGAAAAACTATGACTTGTTTTGCACTTTTCACAAAGTCAAATGACCCCCAAGGATTTGAAGTGAACACTGCAGTCCAATAGCTTGTCTTTATAAAAGAACCATATAATTTTGATGGCATAAACTTCTTTCAGACATAAATACTACATGTAATTTTTTTGGCAAAAGTAAATTTCTGGACATAACAGATTCTCCATAAGGCAACAGCTGTGGAAGAGGGCACTGAGTTGAGAGCATTGCTCGAGCTGGCCCCAGTGACTGTGAAGGGCTTCCTGACAGCTACGAATTGTCATTATAACATCCTTTGGGTCAGAAAGCATGCAAGAATGGAAAATGTGCAATCCAAAGGGCTGCTCGGCCAAAGTGTAATGAGACGCCAGTATCTTCCCCAAAGAATGAGATAATGCACTGACCAGAACAAACTGGTTTAGTTGCAAAAAACTAGTAATACATGTCTGCAATATTCAAAAACTGAGAGATATTCTCATGTGTGCATTATGTGATTTGCCAGTCTTAGAAGTGCTCCAGAAAACAGATAGTTGAAGAGGTGAAGGCAGCAGTTCAAAAGCTTTTGATAGGGAACATAGCAGTACTGACGAGACAGAGTAATAACATTTATAATGTGCTAGTTGATCTCTCCCATATAGAACTTAGAAGTCAAGGTCAGGTGTAGTCTTCAGGTGAAATGACATTAGAGATTGGGGAATAAAGGAAACAAGACATAGATCTCCATTCTAAAGTTCTACACTTTTTTCCAATTTCTGTATTTTTATGATAAATTCCAATTCCCATATTTATAATGGTAACAACCAAAGTGAGTGCTGTAAATTGTAGTCACCATGCTCCTGGATGCAATGATGCAGTAGTGTACCACTGGACAAAGATATGAATGGCAGGTAAATAGGTTTATGCATGTAGTTTACATTTTAAATGTGGAATGGGTTGTAGCAACATCTATCCTTCCACTTTCCTGATTTTATTCAGTGACTATATGGAAAGCTCAAAGGAACGTAAACAGCTTGGAAGTTTTGCTGATCCTCTACCAAAGTCATGTCAGAGGATCTGAGACAGAATGGAGAGAGTTGGCAGGGAGCACGTAGATGGAAGATTTTAAATATTATACATTAACATTTATACAGTCACTTGTTAAGCAGAGACATTGAACTGGTTCATGTACAAAACAGTACTGGGGAAATTAAGCAACCTTCTGGATAAATGAGGCAGTCAGTCTGCTGTAATGTCATACAGATGCCAATGAAGGGAAGGCATTCATCAGTTTTGTGTTACTTGAGGGAGGGACATTGGCTGGGACACCAGGGGGAGCTCCTGATTTGTCTTTGCGCCATGGAATGTCAGGCTGACAGTGCAACACTCCTTCAGCCTTACACTCTTTGTAAAAAGCAGAATACTCTGGATGCTGGAAATGTGAAATTAAAAAATATGAAGTAAAAACAGAAGATTCTGTGGAATAAAAACTCCACAGCGCAAGTAAAGAAGTGATGTGGAGGAGCTGTTGGACTGGGGTAGACAAAATTAAAAATCACACAAAACCAAGTTATAGTCCAACAGGTTTATTTGTAAACATTAGCTTTTGGGGCATTTCTCCTTCATCAGGTAGCAGTGCAGCAGGACCGTAAGACACAGAATTTATAGGTAAAGAAAAACAGAGTTATTCATGTTTCAGCTCAGTGAAGTGGGAAAGGTTAGATGTGCTAGAGGATGTGAACATGGGTTAGGCATGACAAGAATAAATCAAAGGTCTGTGATAGGATGGAAGATAGGAGAGACTGAATGCCTGCAGTCAGTCCTCCAGGGTGAGAAGGAATGGTGATGGGGCAAGAGAGAAAAATAAACAAAAGATGTGTAAGCAAGTGTGCTGCTACCTGAAAGAAAAAAGTAAACAACACAAAGGAAGAAAAGGCAACGATAGAAGCCAGATTTAGTGGTCTGAAATTGTTAAATTCAGTGTAGAGTCCAGAAAAACATGAGGGGCAATCTTTTTCACACAGAGGGTGGTTCGTGTGTGGAATGAACATCCTGAGGAAGTGATGGATGCGGTGACAGTTACAATGTTTAAAAGATGCTTAGGTAAGTACATGAATAGGAAAGGTTTGGATGATTATGGGCCAGCTCTGGCAGGTGGGACTAGTTTAGTTTGGAATTATATTCAGTATGGACTGGTTGGACCAAATGGTCTGTTTCCATGCTGCATGACCCTATGACTCTATACTGTTACAGACCATTGTCAGAATCTGGTATCTGATTAGGATTGCTCGACATATTAACAAACTGAACAAGGGAAAGATGCTTTTGAAGTCAAGTACATAGATCATATACTGACAGCAAAAGGATTTCACCTGGATTCTAAGACAAAGATAACAGCTATTGCAGGGTTGCAAAGATCATGCCTGATTTGTCATCATAGTATGAAGCTCAATGTACGTTTACTGCTGAGGATACGCAGTGATACTGAAACATAGAACCAGAAGCAGCTTTTACTCAAATCAAACAACTAGCGACAACATGCTCTGAAAATCATCAAACCAGCAGAGACATCAAATCAGAAAGGCAAGCACCTCCTTCAAGAATGCCACAGCCTGGAGGTGGAATATTACCCCAAACAATGAACAGAAACTAGGCAACAACAACTGTTAACAACAATTAACACACATGTCATTCAACAATCTGAGCTCTTTAGAGATTATGTATGAAATATGTATGGCAAGACTGTCACAAATGGGACTAACATGAATGAACATAGTCTTTATTTACAAGTGATCATTTTCTTCATAGACCATATATATTGAATAACTTTTAGCTGCAATTAATGCAAAGTAATGTATGCAAAGTAATGTATGCAACACATTTTTGGAAAAATGTATTTTTAAGGACACAGTATACTTGCGGCTTGCAATAACTATGTGATATCTGCTGCATTTTCTTTCATTTTAGACAGAATAACCATTAAACCCACTACATGAAACATTCATCAATCTCTTTGGCCCTGCAGGCCTAGTGTTTCTGTTCTTTAATCTCTCCTGTCTTCCATCTTACATCATAGACTTCCCTTTTGTCCTCGTTGCACTCGCCTCTTCCTCAAAATCTACTGCATCTCTAAATTTTCATAGTGCTTATGAAATGTCTCAGATGTGAAATGTTAACTGTGTTTCTATCTCTACATGAAAGCTGTCTTGAGCTGATTTTTCTTAGTTTATCCTCTTAACTTGTGAGTTCAACCAACAATCTCCTGAACCTGATAAATGGAAGTCAAGCAGACACCCATTTATTTTGAGGGTTAACATTTCATTGGTTCTAATGTAGACATTGCAATATTTATATAGGTGTGTGTTCAAACTACATTTAACAAAAAGATCCAAAAGATCCAAAAGAGTCATTTTTATTGTATTTTGTGGCAGTGTAAATCATTAATAACTTTAATGAATGAAAGGAACTTTATTCCATTCTATTTTTAGATAAATAAAGATGATAATTATTTACAAAGCTATGCCTAAATTACTAATTACTGAGCAGATAATTATCTTCATTGCAATTAAAATGAGGAATTGTGTATAATGATAACCTTGTAATTACATAAAAACGATTTACAAATTAGTGCACTGATTCATGTGATTATTGCATTTAGTAGATTCAGAATTAACTCTGCCAGAGCAGCTTCACATTTTACAATTTGCGTTTCCTAATTTCATTTAGAAAAATAACGAGAAAAAAACGAGGCAATAATACAGGTGATTGAATAGTGATAATCAGAAAATAGCAGTAAGAAGAAAAAAGGGGTAAAACAAGAATTAAAGACACTATGTCTGAATCATATAGTCATAGAGATGGAAACAGACCCTTCGATCCAACCTGTCCATGCTGACCAGATATCCCAACCCAGTCTAGTCCCATCTGCCAGCACCCAGCCCATATCCCTCCAAACCCTTCCTATTCATATATCCATCCAAATGCCTCTTAAATGTTGCAATTGTACAAGCCCTCCACCACATCCTCTGGCAGCTCATTCCATACACGTACCACCCTCTGCGTGAAAAAGTTGCCCCTTTGATCTCTATTATATCTTTCCCCTCGCACCCTAAACCTATGCCCTCTAGTTCTGGACTCCCCGATCCCAGGGAAAAGACTTTGCCTTTTTACCCTATCCATGCCCTTCATGATTTTGTAAACCTCTATAAGGTCACCCCTCAGCCTCCGACGCTCCAGGGAGAACAGCCCCAGCCTGTTCAGCATCTCCCTGTAGCTCAGATCCTCCAACCCTGGCAACATCCTTGTAAATCTTTTCTGAACCCTGTCAACTTTCACAACATCTTTCCGATAGGAAGGAGACCAGAATTGCATGCAGTATTCCAACAGTGGCCTAACCAATGTCCTGAGTTCATAGTGCATTTCTTACAAGTTGGAATAATCAACAACAAAAATAGAAATGAATAGGAATGTAGAGACAAGTTTTACAGAGAGATGTTTGCGACATGGCCAAAGTTGGGAACTGAATATTCAAGGATATCTGACATCTTGAAAAGGAAATCTAGGTAGGATAGCTCAGTTAATAAAAAACTAGATCAATACAGTAGTGAGTAATGATCTTGATTCAGAAGATTAAGATTTAGAATCAGTTTGGCTGGTGATAGAAAATAGCAAGGGAGAAAAGTAACTTGTGTGAATAGTTTACAGGTCACCGAACAGTAGCTATACTAGACAGTAAAATGTACATCAAGAAATAATGGGAGGGTATAAGACAAGCTAGCCTGTTGAGAAGCTGAAAATGCAAAATGGAAACTTTTAATATGTCTTTAAAGAGATGAAAACATAACCTTATTGCTATCATGATTCTAATCTTTGGTATCTTGCCCAATGATGTGAAAACCATAAGATACAGAAGCAGAATTAAGTGTCGAGAGAGTGGTGCTGGAAAAGCACAGCAGGTCAGGCAACATCCGAGGAGCAGGAGAATCGATGTTTCAGGCTTAAACCCTTCATCAGGAATCATATGGATACAATTCCATGTTTAAACAGCTCCCCCTAATATCTTGCACAAAGAGCTATACTTTTTTTGGGTTTATTGATAGAATACCAGTGGTTGTGTTTATATTTGCATTGAAAATATTTGCTGTACTATACATTTAAGTATATTTCAACAATTGCTATAACAGCGACCTAACTTAATATTCATTTTCGCTTAACACTTAAACTTTGAATGACTGAATTCAAACTTCAAAAATAATCACTGAAGGTTATGTCACTAACCGCAAAGTAAGACTAACTAAACAATCCTTTGCTACTTTACAAACTGCAAATAGCACAAAAGTAGCTCTTACATAATGTGTGAGCAAATCTATATTTGTTGCACCCTAGAGATATATATGCATCTGAAATGCTGAAAACATCAATAGCAGCTAACATTTACTGTTAAACAGCTTTCAAGTATGAGAGCTGTAATTGTTTAAACATGTGGTTAAGCTGTTCCTGAAGACAGCTAAGCCGCTTGATTTACCTGCCAAAGCACATTTCTTCAGTGGCTGTTAGAGAATTTGAAAGTCTAAAATGTCTGCTGCAAGCGCTTTCTCATGGTGAGCAACTTCCTGCACCTGACTTACTTTGGGTCATTTACAAGGTCAGAACGCTAAAACAATAATTTCACTAGCAGACATCTTGAACTTTGATAAATGAAATTGTCTAAAAGGAAGGTTGAAAAGCCCTTGTCCAATTTCAGGAATTTGGCATCACAACTAGCCAAAATAGTGCCTCTTACAGAGTAAAATGTCCCAAGATTCTTCACAGGAGTGCTACCAAACACTGTTTGATATGCATTTCATAAGGAGGTAGTAGGACCGTTAAATAAGGCATTACTAAGTATCATAGGGAGCAAGGGGAGGCACAGATATCTAGGGAGGTAACTCCAGAGTTTAGAGTCTAGGTGGCTGAAGGCTGGAAATGATTGGTATTGGGAAGAAAACTGTCAGAAAATCATAAAACACAGGACTAAGCCAATTGCCCCATTGTACCGTGTCAGCATTTTGAATCTTTTTTGAAACTCCTTTTATAGAAAATGAATTTGTTTTGCTTTGCCTCTTTCAAAGTTATTTTTCAGCTTCCAGGATTTGTCTGCATTGCAGTTGATTCCAGTTGGTACAGGAGAATCAGAAATAATAATGTAAAACATTTACCATTGCTCGAGTAAAATACAGCTAACTGAACAACCAAAAATATATTTAGACATCAGGCCAAGCAACATTTTTGATTCATTTCAGTAGGCTATAGAATGAAGATAAATTCATGGACATAATTCTGCATATATTGATTCACCAAAGAGATACAGCAGTGTGGTCCTATAGTAATCCAGAGGTAGTGTGTGAACCATGAATGGGGGACAATAAATGGCCAGAAAGACTGCAAAATATCAGTTTGCAACATGGATCTGCTTTTCTCATTTTAATTCCAAGTGCTAGATCTGCCAGGAGTAGGAGCAGGAGTGACATGAACCTGTATAATATTGCGGAAAATAAAAACTCACGGTGTTCGCATATTGGCATGGATAAAAAGCTGGCTGGCTATCAGGAAGCAGAGAATTGGCATAAATCTTTCAGTTTGGCAAGACTTAATGAGTGGTGTGCCACAAGAATTGGTGCTGGGACACTAATTATTTGCAACTTATGTAATGAGTTTGAAGAAGGAACAGAAGATATATTTGCCAAATTTGCTGTCAACAAAATGACAGGACAGTAAAGTAAATTGTGAAAAGAACAAAAGGATAAATTAGCCAAGGCCAATTATATCAAAATTAGGCAGGAGCTCGGAAATGTGGATTGGACACAGCTATTTGAAGGGAAGTCGACATTTGAGATGTGGGAGGCTTTCAAAGATAAGTTAAAGATAATGCAGGATAGGCAAGATTCGTGAACCGTAGATAACACGAGAAATTATACGACTAGCCAAGAGGAAAAGGGAAGCGTACATAAGGTCTAGGCAGCTAAGAACAGAATGGGCCCTGGAGGAATATCAAAAGAGTAGGACAAGTCTTAAACAAGGAATCAAGCGGGCTAAAAGGGGTCATTAAATAGCTTTAGCGAGCAGAATTAAGGAGAATCCCAAAGCATTTTATTTTTATATATGAAGCAAGTGGGTAACTAGAGAAAGGATTGGTCCACTAAAGGATAATGAAGGAAGGTTGTGTGTCGAACCTGAGAGAATGGGTGAGATTCTGAATGATTACTTTGCATCAGTGTTCACTCAGGAGAGGAACATGATGAATGTTGAGATTAGAGATAGAAGTTTGATTAGTCTGGATCACGTTGACTTAAGTAGGGAAGATGTGTTGGATAAGCTAGAGGTTATTAAGGTGGACAAATCCCCAGGACCGGATGGTATCTATCCCAGGTTGCTGAGGGAGGCGAGAGAGGAAATAGCTGGGGCCCTGACAGATATCTTTGTAGCATCCTTAAATACAGGTGAGGTGCCAGAGGACTGGAAGGTTGCTCATGTTGTCCCCCTGTACAAGAAGGGTAGTAGGGATATTACAGGTAACTCTACAGACCAGTGAGCCTGATGTTGGTGGTGGGAAAGTTGCTGGAGAAGGTACTGAGGGATAGGATCTATTTTATTTTGAAAAGAATTGGCTTATCAGTGATAGGCAAAATGGTTTTGTATGGGGGAGATCATGCCTTACCAACTTAATAGAGTTCTTCGAGGAAGTGACCAAGTTGATAGATGAAGGAAGGGCTGTTGATGTCATATACATGGACTTTAGTAAGACATTTGATAAGGTTCCCCATTGTAGACTAATGGAGAAAGTGCAGTCACATGGTGTGCAGGGTGTTCTAGCTAAGTGGATAAAGAACTGGTTGAGCAACAGGAGGCAGAGGGTAGTAGTTGAAGGGAGTTTCTTGAAATGGAGAAAGGTGACCAGTGGTGTTCCACAGGGGTCAGTGTTGGGGCCACTGTTGTTTGTAATATACATAAATGATCTGGAAGAGGGCACTGTTGGTATGATCAGCAGGTTTGTAGATGACACGAAGATTGGTGAAGTAGCAGAAAGCATAAGGGACTGTCAGAGAATACAGGAGGATATAGATAGACTGGAGAGTTGGGCGGAAAAGTGGCAGATGGATTTCAATCCAGACAAATGTGAGGTGATGCATTTAAGCAAGACTAATTCGAGAACGAATTATACAATGAATGGAAGAGCCTTGGGAAAAGTTGATGGGCAGAGAGATCTGGGAGTGCAGGTCCATTGTACCCTGAAGGTTGCTGCACAGGTGGATAGAGTGGTCAAGAAGGCATATAGTATGCTTGCCTTCATTGGATGGGGTATTGAGTATAATAGAACATAGAACAATACAGCGCAGAACAGGCCCTTCAGCCCTCGATGTTGCACCTACCTGTGAACTATTCTCAGCTGGTCCCCCTACACTATCCCAAAATCATCCATGTGCTTATCTAAGGATTGTTTAAATCTCCCTAATGTGGCTGAGTTGACTACACTGGCAGGTAGGGCATTCCACGCCCTTACCACTCTCTGAGTAAAGAACCTGCCTCTGACATCTGTCTTAAATCTATCACCCCTCAATTTGTAGTTATGCCCTCTCATACAAGCTGACGTCATTATCCTAGGAAAAAGACTTTCACTGTCTACCCTATCTAATCCTCTGATCATCTTGTATGTCTCTATCAAATCCCCTCTTAGCCTTCTTCTTTCCAATGAGAACAGACCCAAGTCTCTCAGCCTTTCCTCCAGACCAGGCAACATACTGGTAAATCTCCTCTGCACCTTTTCCTATGCTTCCACAGCCTTCCCGAAATATGGAGACCAGAACTGTACACAATATTCCAAGTGTACACAATATACCAGCGTTTTGTATAGTTGCAGCATGATATTGCGGCTCCGGAACTCAATCCCTCCACCAATGAAACCTAACACACCATATGCCTTCTGTCCACCTGGGTGGCAACTTTCAGGGATCTATGTACATGGACTCCAAGATCCCTCTGCACATCCACACTACCAAGAATCTTTCCATCGACCCAGTATTCTGCCTTTCTGTTATTCTTCCCAAAGTGCATCACCTCACATTTAGCTGCATTGAACTCCATTTGCCACCTCTCAGCCCAATTCTGCAGTTTATCCAAATCCCCCTGCAACCTGTAACATTCTTCCACACTGTCCACTACTCCACCGACTTTAGTGTCGTCTGCAAATTTACTAATCCATCCACCTATGCCTGCGTCTAAGTCATTTATAAAAATGACAAACAGCAGTGGTCCCAAAACAGATCCTTGTGGCACACCACTAGTAACTGGACTCCAAGCTGAATATTTTCCATCAACCACCACTCGCTGCCTCTTTCAGAAAGCCAGTTTCTAATCCAAACTGCTAAATCACCCTCAATCCCATGCCTCTGCATTTTCTCCAACAGCCTACCATGTGGAACCTTATCAAAGGCTTTACTGAAGTTCATGTACACCACGTCAACTGCCTACCCTCATCCATATGGTTGGTCACCTTCTTAAAAAACTCAATGAGTTTTGTGAGACACGACCTGCCCTTGACGAAACCATGTTGACTATCTGAAATCAAATTGTTGCTTGCTAGATGATTATAAATCTTATCTCTTATAATCCTTTCTAAAACCTTTCCTACAACAGAAGTAAGGCTCACTGGTCGATAGTTACCTGGGTCGTCTCTACTGCCCTTCTTGAACAAGGGCACAACATTTGCAATCCTCCAGTCCTCTGGTACCAAACCTGTAGACAATGACGACTCAAAGATCAAAGCCAAAGGCTCTGCTATCTCCTCCCTAGCTTCCCAGAGAATCTTCAGATAAATCCCATCTGGCCCAGGGGACTTGTCTACTTTCACTCCTTCTAGAATTGATAACACCTGTTCGTAACTAACCTCGATCCTTTCTAGTCTAATATCTCATACCTCATTCTTCTCCTCTATAATATTCTCCTTTTCCTGAGTGAAAACTGATGAGAAATGTTCGTTTAGCACCTCTCCGATCTCTACAGGTCCACACTCAACTTCTCAATTCTGTCTTTGATTGGCCCTATTCCTGCCCTAGTCATCCTTTTTTTCCCTCACATACTTATAGAAAGCTTTAGGGTTCTCCTTTATTCTATTTGCTAAAGACTGCTCATGTCCTCTCTTTGCTCTTCTTAACTCTCTCTTTAAATCCTTCCTAGCTGATCTGTAACTCTCCATCGCCTCATCTGTACCATCTTGCCTCATCAACACATAAGCCTCCTTCTTCTTCATAACAAGAGATGCAATTTCTGTAGTAAACCACGGTTCCCTTACCTTATCGCTTCCTCCCTGCCTGCCAGGGACATACCTATCAAGGACACGCAATATCTGTTCCTTAAACCAGCTCCACATTTCCATTGTCTGCACCCCCTGCATTTTGCTACCCCATTCTATGCATTCCAATTCTTGCCTAATCGCATTATAATTGCCCTTGCCCCATCGATAACTCTTGACCTGTGGCATGTACCTATCCCTTTCCATTGCTAAACTAAATGTAATTGAATTATGGTCACTCTCTCCAAAGTGCCCACCTACAACTAAATCAAACACCTGGCCGGGTTCATTACCAAGTACCAGATCCAGTGTGGCCTCCCCTCTTGTCGGCCCTTCGACATACTGTGTCAGGAAACCCTCCTGTACACATTGGACAAAAACTAATCCATCCGACCTACTGGAGTTAATACATTTCCAGTCAATGTTGGGGAAGTTAAAGTGCCCTATAATGACCATCCTGTTCCTTTCACTCCTACCCAGAATAATTTTGCTAATCCTCTCTTCCACCTCCCTGGAACTCTGCGGAAGCCGATAAAAAACTCCAAGCAGTGTGAACTCTCCCCTCCCGTTTCTAACCTCAGCCCACACTACCTCAGTAGGCGAGTCCTCGTCAAAAGTTCTCTCAGCCACCGTTATACTATCCTTGACTAACAAGGCCATGCCTCCCCCTCTTTTACTATCTTAATGAAAGATCTAAACCCTGGAACCTGCAACATCCATTCCTGACCCTGCTCTATCCATGTCTCTGAAATGGCCACAACATCGCAGTCCCAGGTACCTATCCATGCTGCAAGCTCACCTACCTTATTCCGGATACTCCGGGCGTTGAAGTAGACACACTTCAAACCACTTCGCTGTCTGCCAGCACATTCCTGTGACCCTGAAATCATGTCCCTGTCCTCCCTACTCTCATCCTCCTGTGCACTGCAGCTACACCTCCAGTTCCCATCCCTCTGCTGAGCTCGTTTAAACCCACCTGTATAGCACCAGCAAATTTCCCACCCAGGATATTAGTACCCCTCTGGTTCAAGTGAAGACTGTCCTGTTTGTACAGGTCCCACCTTCCCCAGAATAAGCCCCAATTATCCATGTACCTGAAACCCTCCCTCCTGCACCATCCTTGCAGCCACATGTTCAGCTGATATCTCTCCGTATTCCTTGCCTCACTATCACATGGCACGGGTAACAATCCAGAGATAACAACTCTGTTTGTTCTAGCTCTCAGCTTCCACCCTAGCTCCCTGAAATCCTGCCTTACATCCCTATCCTTCTTTCTACCTATGTCGTTGGTACCTACATGGACAACGACTTGAGGCTGGTCACCTTCTCCCTTCAGGACCCCAAAGATACGATCCGAGACATCACGGACCCTGGAACCTGGGAGGCAACACACCAACCGTGAGTCTCATTCGCTCCCAACAAACCTTCTATCTGAGTCTCTAACTATTGAGTCCCCAATGACTAACACTCACCTCTTTTCCCTCCTTCCCTTCTGTGCAACAGGGACAGGCTCTGTGCCTGCTTGCCCCTGGTAAGTCACCCCCCACCCCCCAACAGTATCCAAAACGGTGTACGTGTTTTTCAGGGGAACGACCACAGGGAATTCCTACACTGACTGTTTTTTCCTCTTTCGAACAGTCACCCAGCTTTCTTCGTGCCTTGGAGTAACTACTTCCCTGTAACTGCTATTTATCACAGCCTCTGCCTCCCGAATGATCCGAAGTTCATCCAGCTCCTGCTCCAGTTCCCTAACACAGTCTTGGAGGAGCGAGAGTTGGGTGCATTTCCTAAGAGCTGGCAAGTCATGTTAAAATTATACAAGACATTGATTCGGCCGCATTTAGAATACTGTGTATAGTTCTGGTCACCACATTACCAAAAGGATGTGGACACTTTGGAGAGGGTGCAGAGAAGGTTTACGAGGATGTTGCCTGGTATGGAAGGTGCTAGCTATGAAGAGAGGTTGAGTAGGTTAGGTTTATTTTCATTAGAAAAAAGGAGATTGAGGGGGGACCTGATTGAGGTCGACGAATCATTAAGGGTATGGACAGGGTGGACAGAGGCAGGCTTTTTCCCAGGGTGAAGGATTCAATAACGAGAGGTCACGCTTTCAAGGTGAGAGGTGGAAAGTTTAAGGGGGAAACACGCAGCAATTACTTCACACAGAGGGTGGTGGGCGTATGGAACGTGTTGCCAGCAGAGGTGGTTGAGGCAGGCACAGTAGATTCATTTAAGATGTGTCTGGACAGATGCATGAGTAGGTGGGGAGCAGAGGGATACAGATGCTTAGGAATTGACCAACAGGTTTAGACAGTAGATTTGGATCGGCTTAGGCTTGGAGGGTTGAAGGGCCTGTTCCTGGGCTGTAAATTTTATTTGTTCTTTGATATTACCAATAGGTTAAGTAGATGGGAAAAGATGTGGTAAATGGAATGAATATGTAGGAAAATATAAAATTGTTGGTTTTGGAAAGAAGAATTTTTTAAAAAATCATAATACCTAAATGGTGAGAGATTGCAGAGTTTTGAGACGCCGAGAGATCTGGGTATCCTTGTGCATGAATCACCAAAAGTTAGAATACAGCTACAGCAAGGAATTACAACATCAAATACTATGACATCAGGAGAAGTGAACACAAAGTAGGCATTTCGGAAGAAGAGTCAAATCAGACAAGATGGGCATGATAGTATCGTTTAAGATATATCTAAACAGATACATGAATGAGCAGGGAGCAGAGGGATACAGACCTTAGAAAATAGGTGACAGGTTTAGATATAGGATCTGGATCGGCACAGGCTTGGAGGGCTGAAGGGCTTGCTCCTCTGCTGTTGTTCTTTGACCTTTATCGCTGTTTTGTTTTGCATACTTGTCACCTTTTGCATAGATGGAACCTTTTGAGTTCCACTGGCACTTTCTGATTTTATTTCAAAAGCAGAGATTTTATGCTTCATTTGGACAAGGCTAAACACTTCTGGAGTACTATGCACAGTCTTGGTCACCTTATTTAAGGAATGCATTGGAGACAATTCAGAGAAGGTTTACCACATTAAAGCTTAAAATTAGAAAGTTGTCTTAATAAATAATGGCATTCTGCTCACTTTTGTTTCTCCTTTCTGTATCTATATACCTTTCTGTGACTCATGAATTAGAACCAAGAACCGTTCTCACCTTGAAATTCTGCACTTCTCTGCTTAAGTAATTTTCTGTCTTTTTATTCTTCCTGCCAAAGTGAACTATTTCACATTTTCCCATGTAATACTCCATCTGCCAGATTTTTGCCCACTGGCTCAGCCTACCTATATTCAAGTACAACTTTTTGTGATTTCTTTACAACATATTATAATGCCTTTCTTGATTCACTCCGTGCAAATTTAGCTCCCATGCCTTCACTCCCCTCATCTCTGTCATTGATGTAAATTGTAAAAGGTTGGGGTCACAGCACAGACACTGGCAGGATTTCACTCGTCACTTCCTGCCAATCTGAAAAAGTTCCATTTGTTTATACACTCATTTTCTGCCAGCCAATCTTCTCTCCATGCAAATGTTACCCCATATACTATGAACTCCTTTTATGTGACACTTTGGCAAATGCCTCAGGATATCCAAGTATGATACATCTACATACTTCCCAATGTCCAAAGCTCATGTTTTTCCTACAAAGACTTCCAATAAGTTAAATTGGTTGTCATAGTATTTGATGTTGTAATTCCAATAATCATGATTAAACATGATTTTTCTCTGATTAGATTCCCTACGGTGTGGAAACAGGCCCTTCACCCCAAAAAGTCCACACCAACCCTCCAAAAAGCCACCCACACAGACCCATTCACCTCTGATTAATGCACCTAACACTATGGGCAATTTAGCAAGGCCAATTCACCTGACCTGCACATCTCTGGATTGCGGGAGGAAGCCAGCGTACCCGGAGGAAACCCACACAGATGTGGGGAGAATGTGCAAACTCCACATATACAGTCCAGAGGCTGGAATTGAACCTGGGACTCTGGTGCTGTGAGGCAGCACTGAGCCACCATGCCACCCCTTGGTGATAAACCATGTTGACTCTTTCCAATTACCTTGTGTTTTGCAAAGTTCCCAAGCTATAACCTCCTGATTGTGGAATGACAGTTGATTACAGGGCCGCTTTTTGACAGCAGGGGAAGGGCTGAGGGATATGATACTTTGATTCAGTACGATTAACTAATTGATCTTTTGAGCTTTAGGGAACTCATGGTATCTGAGCTGAAATGCAGATGGAAGACTGGCTTTATGTGCCTACCTTCACCTTCCTCCTCCTTATTCTTCTATTTCTCTCCATTGAAATCCTCATCAGATGATGATTGGCAAGCAACCTATTTCCTCCTTGACCTCTAGTCCTAGCTGCTATGCTACATGTACAGATCATAGCAGACCATGACTATCATAGAATCCCTCATTGTGAAGTATAAAAGGGTGTACTCAGATACTTATAGGCACCTTAAGTGCATCTTGAGCTCACTTCATCACATAATTCTTCATCACATTGCAATAAAAGTTGGGGTTCTATTCTGAGGAAGTTAGAAAGCCACAAAGGAATCAGTTCCATGTTTTACTTCTCTTCCAAGGCATACTGGGGACTCAAGAGTCAAACATTCCACTACCAAAAAGCCTCACTGCAGTATCAATTGCATGTCTGTCCACTTACAGAATAGACAGAACATCTCAGTAGGGAGGAGACTGACTAAATTCGAGAGAAGGAATCAATTGGAGCCACACATGTGGATTCCTCTGCAGCCTCAGACAGAGGTATTTGTCCTCCCCAGACAAAACTGATAGCCTTGGCTACAACCCTGTTAAACTGCCTCCTGCTCCCATTGTCTTACTTCCCCTCCGTATTAGCATAGGAATGTGAATCCCACATTGAGAACAGGCAAAACCCTTCTGTTTAATCTTCTTCCATCAACACATGATCATAAAGAATACAATAATCAGTCCCTGTAATCTAGTCATACAGTTTCACAGGTCATCGACGTTCACTGGGCTTTGTAAATTTATAATTGCCTATCTTAAACTATATAAGGACAACTGACCATGTGATTGAAGATCTTTTGTATTATTCCTATAAGAAATGCCATATTTGTGTGTAGGGCAGAGATTCATGGAGAAGTGTCATCACAAGTAGACAAATGACTACTTTTGAGGACATTGAGAATCTCTCACCGGCTGTCTAATAATAAAGCATCTACCATTGTACTGAAATTTGTGCTGTCCAGATTTGTGGAACAAAATATACATCAACACTTCCTGCTGCTGGAATTACATGTGAGATAATCTGTTTTACCGAATTTGCCTTTCCCAAGGCTGTGTTTGTGGGATGTTACTATTTTGGAACAGTTAATTAGTCAATATATCTATTATTTTGTTAAGCATTTCAATACAATTACAGTTAAGCCAATTATTTTCTTTTTATTTTGAGTGTATTTTAACTGTAGCATGAAAATAAAGTGTGTTTTGTTTGAAGTTGAGTTGTTTGACCAATCAAATTGCAGCTGGAATACAACACTTTACACTTACCTTTAAAATAAGAAAAAGTTAGTGTCTAGGCTATCTTTTTCATATATTTTGAGGGGATCTGGTCTGGTCCATAACACACTCAAGAAGCTTGAAACCATTCAGGACAAGGCCACCCATTTGACTGGCACCACATCCACAAACATTCACTCCCTTCACCACCTACACTCAGTCGCAGCAGTGTGTACCATCTTATGACATGTTGTAGAAATTCACCAAGGCTCTTTCAACAACACCTTCCAAACCCACGACCACTACATTCAGAAAAGACAAGGGCAACAAATGCATTGGAACACTATCTGCTGCAAGTTCCCCTCGGAGCCTCTCACCGTCCTGGAAATGTATTGCCATTCCTTCAGTGTCACTGGAACAAATCCTGGAACCTCAACCCCTCCCCTCCAACACCATTTTGGGTCTACACACAAAACACCGACTGCACCGGTTCAAAAAGGCACCTCCACTTTCTCAAGGGCAACAAAGGACCAGCAATAAATGTTACACCCATCTTCCATGAGTAAATATGAAAACAAGCTGATGGTCCTGGCAAACATTTTATTTGCCAAATGCATTTATGTATAGTTAACTGACAATATCTTAATACCATCTCCAGATAACTTTTTGCAAGTTATCTGGGAGTAAAATGGTGGATCAAAACCAGAAGTTGCAGGAGAAGGTCATCAGGTCAGGTGTCATCTGTGGAGAGAGTTTGTGCTGTGAGTGCTGATCCTTTAATCAACCTCAGGATCTTTAAATTTCTCCATGGAATGGCACTTAATCCTATGCCCCTTTTCATAACACTTTCTCCTTCTGGGAAACACATAGAGAAGCTGACAATTTCAAGTTATGGTAAAAATCTCATAAAAGTGCCTGAATTTAAATATTGTAATCATTAACTCCACTCTCTGGAGGAGCTTTACCCAAACCTGTCACAGTTGAACAACTAGTAGGCACATTACCAGCACTTTGGGTTCAAGTTACATATTTTTGCCAATGTAACCACTCCCCGTATCTGACCCCTGGCATGTGGCTGATTAAAATTCTTTCCACAAGGGCAAGATTAAAGGGTTTGCCACTCTTGGACAGGGCAGCTACAGGACTAAATATTTCCCAAGCCAGACAACGTTTAAAAAGTAGCAGAAACATTTTATACTTGGATGTATTGAATTTTACCAGCTTGGACCACTCCCAGTTGGCATTAAGGACATGCACAGATGCTAATCTGAGAGATTTCTGATGAAGCCATTTGCCAATAGGTCTCATTACTGATGCCAGCTGAATGGCTCCCAGCTGTGTTTGGAGGCCTAATAGTTGAGTCAGTCTGGGACAAAAAAGAAAAGTTTAAAAAATGAAACTGCCTACCTAGTAAGAATGGCTTCCATTTTTGACACTGCATATCTGGCATGATCCTGAAAGAACTGTACAACACTTACCTTATTTAAGAGTGACATAGAGAGTACCCAGAGCTAAGCATCAACAAAATGTTTGAGTGCAAACTAAAACCTGAAGAACTTTGTAGTGGAGGGGAGAAACAACAAAATATTGTTGTAATTACAATAAAAATAAAATGAACTATAAAATAATCAACCTCTAAAAGGAAAAGGTAAGTCAACATCTAAAGTGCAACTCTCTGTCAGAACACTTCTGATCATGTGTTCATTTCAAAGGCTAATTTCTTTGTATATCAAGTACTGACTTACTGGGCGTATATGATTTCAAGTATTCAAGTCCATTTTTCCATAATATTCGCCAGATCCTTCCCATAGGAACTGATTGACTTCAAGATCTGGTAGTATCCAAATCAATTTTCCTCAAATTACTTAATGTTGAAGCCACAGCAGTGAATGTTGTCAAGATCTGTTATTAAACTGTGGGGGCAACATATATGGGTATGGTCTAGTTCTCATCAAATATCTAAATGGTGCATTTTTAATACAAGGTCATAGATAATCATCCCTCTCTAGCCTTATTCTCCCTAACTGAAGTCAAGGCCAATTATAATTCCACCAAATTGAAATTAGCTCGCTCAGTGTGGATTGTGGGTAGTTTCTTGAAATCTTCTGGGACTAATGTTATTGACTGCATTAACATAACAAACTACTTGGGGAGTAAGATATTGAACTTTGGTGTTTTACTTCTGTGAAATCTAATTAATTCTTGTTTATCTCAAAGTAGAAGAATGGTCAACAGCAATCACTGAACAACCCAGAATTAATTATTGCACTGAACCACTCACATATTTTATACAATCTCATGCACCTGTAGGTAAGAAAGGACTGTATAAAGTTAGCAATATGAAAGGAACGCTACACAAAAAAATGCTGATTTGCCAAACATATATCACCTTAGACCAGTCTCCTGTTCTCCAGACATAGCACTTTGAATAATCTTCACAGTCTTCTGCCTCCTTTGGGCGGGTTGATAAATCGCATTTCTTCCGTGGATTGGTACATTTTATTGTTCGATGTCGAGCTCCCTTGCCACATTTCACAGAACACTGTAACACACATCAACATAAGGATATAATTTACAATAACATCACACCATATCCAACACTGCTACAGATGTTGACACAACGCTCAACTCATCTGTTCCTAAAAATCCCTAAAGGAAACTAAAATTCTGAAAACACACGACACAGCGATCAGAAGAAAATGATAAATCATTGAGCAAATGTCAAGATTTTGTGACAGCTGTTTCTGTTGAAATCTGTGTTCGTTTATATCCACAGGTGAATTACGTTGTCTGCATTCCTAAACTGAGCTGATACTAAATCATTTGGCTTAAGTACTCTAGCTGAAACTCAGTTGGTTCTAGCAATAGGTATCTTGTCTTAATTTATCTTCCTCCATAAAACTTGACATGCCAATTTATTGCATCCTCAGAAATGGCAGATCTCGGTGATTTGGTCAGCTGAAAAATTATATGGTGCCAAACATTTTATTTTCTTGTTCCTCTCCAGAAGTTGCTAACTAATGTTAGGCTCATTGACAATGCAATACCACTATTTTATTTCTTATATTATCGTGTCTATTGGGAAATGGATCAGTTTATTCAGAAGCTTCCACATTTAAATTTGATCATCTAACTCCTGTCTGAAAAAGAGTTAACTGAACTGAGAAAGGGGAAAGCAAGTAACTGGTAGAAATTCACGCATATTGGCATCTACTCATGAAGACATTTTAAACTATTCTTTTTTTTAAAAAATTCTTTGCATATCTGTAAAAGCCAAATTTTATGGTTCTAGCATGTAGCTAGACAGTAATTCTGCAGAAACTGTATACTTGGCAGAGTTTGGAAAATAATAACACAGAGAATCCCTACAGCGTGGAAACAGGCCATTAGACCCAACAAGACCACACCAACCCTCTAAAGCGTAACCCACTCAGACCCATTCCTCTACCCTATTACTCTACATTTACCCCTAACTAATGCACCTAACCTACCCATCCCTGAACACTATGGCCAATTTACCACGGCCAATTCATCTAACCTGCACATCTTTGGGTTTTGTCAGAGAGTGAACAATCAGAAATACACAGTGAATAATAGTGGAAATGAGAAAACATTTAGTGAAATATTTATGAGTCATTCAAACAGAGCTGTGGATTATCAGAAACTCTCAAATTCATGTAGATTCCCAAATTGATGTTTGTCAAGAATCACACAGCAAGACAAATATCATCTTCACAACTTGACTTGAAAGAATGTATTAATTCAATGCAATTGTGACTGATTTGTTCCTTAGAAATATTTTTTTCTTAATCTCTGTGGAGAAGATGATTATCATTAGCCTTTTGGAAATCAATTCATTTTTACTTTAAGATATGTTGACATTGAGTAAAGTATTGCTTCAACTGTACAGGAGCTTGGTTAAACCACACCTGGAGTTTTAGTTTTAGAATGCAGTTTTAGTCTCCTTATCTCAGAAAGATATTCTTGCCATCGACAAAGATTCGCCAGACTTATTTCTGGGGTCGCAGGACTATCCTATGAAGAGAGTTTGGTCAAATTAGATCTATATTCTCTAGAGTTTCAAAGAATGAAAGGTAATTTCATTGAATCCTACAAAGTACTTGAAGTGTAGGTGCAGATAAAATGCTTCCACGAGTTGGACAGTCTAGAAGTAGGTGGCACAACTTAAAAGTAAGGGGCATTGCATTTATGACCAAGGTGAAGAGGTTTTATTTACTTCAGAGAGTGGCGAATCACATAATTCTTTGTTTATAGGGCTCTGGAACCTCAGTCTTCATCTCAGGCTCTGACTTATTAACTACAGCTCCACCTTCAACATCATCATTCCAAAGAAACTCTTCTCCAAACCCTGAGTCCAAGGCTTTGGCTCCTATTCTGTAACAAGATCCTCAACATCTTGACCCATAGACCTCAATCAATAAGGAAAACTGACATCATGTCCTCCGCCATAATCCTCAACACTGGTGTCCACAAGGCTATATACTCAGCCTTCTACTGTACTGCTCATAGACTCACGACTGTGTGGCCAAATTTCATCCCAGCTCCATTTACAAGTTTGCTGTCTACGCTACTGTTGTAGATCAGATCTCAAACAATGATGATACAGAATACAGGAAAGAAATTGAGTGCTTAGCAGCATGGTGCAAAGACAACAATCTCTCCATCAACATCAGCACAATGAAGGAGCTGGTCATTGACTTCAGGAAGTGGAGTGGAGGGCACGCCCCTGTCTGTATCAATGGTGCTGAGGTGGAGGTGATTGAGAGCAACAAGTTCCTAGGAGTAAATATCACCAACAATCTCTTCTGGCCCACTCATGTCAACATGACAGTAAAGAAATCACAACAACATCCCTACTTTGTCAGGAGGCTAAAGAAATTTGGCACATCCACAAGGGCTCTTAACAAGTTTTATTGATGCACCACAGAATTCATCATATCTAGAAGCATCACAGTGTTGTATGGTGACTGCTCTTCCCAAGACTGCAAGAAACTTCAGAGAGTCATGAACACAGCCCAGTCCATCATGCAAATCAGCCTTCCAGCCATTGAGCTGAAAATGTGTTGCTGGAAAAGCGCAGGTCAGGCAGCATCCAAGGAGCAGGAGAATCGACGTTTCGGGCATAAGCCCTTCTTCAGGAATGAAGAAGCCCTTCCTGCAACACATTTTCAGCTCTGATCTCCAGCAGCTGCAGTCCTCACTTTTTCCATCCATTGACTCCATGTATACTTCCTGCTAAAAGCAACCAATATAATCAAACATAATTCTCACCCCAGTTATACTTGCTTCCATTGGGCAGAAGATACAAAAGTTTGAATACACGCATGAACAGATTCAAGAACAACTGCTTTCCTGTTATTATCAGACTTTTGATCAGACTTCTCAAATGTTAATGTTGACCTCTCTCTCTCTCTCTGTGCACCTTCTCTGTGGCTGTAACACTGTATTCTGCATTCTGTTCTGCTACCCTGATATACTTTGTATGGTATGATCTGCTTGTAGAGTATGCAAAACAACACTTGCCATTCTATTTCAGTACATGTCATAACAAAAAATCAAATCAAATCAAATCAAACTTTTAGTTCCCAACATTGCAAATGATTATGAGGATAGTGTTGGTTAAAGGCATTGAAGTATTTCATCAGCCATGATTGTATTAAATGGTGGCTGGAAATAAATAGCTAGCCTCTGACAAGTGGCCTTATAGGCCTTTAAAGTACCTAAACTGCTCACCCACTGCAGATGGACCTTCTGATTGTCATCCTGCCTTTGAAAAAATGGCAATGATGCAACATGGTAACTGCAAATGGCTAACTGTGCCTTCTGGGCTGTAGAAATCTTGTCCCAAAGAATCGTTAACCTCAACAATGGAACACCCACACCCTCTAGAGTAGAAAATTCCAAAAACTGACAATCTTCCAAATGAAATTTCTCCTCAACTCGGTTCTTAATGAGCAGTTCCTTATCCTGATACTGCCAACGTGGCCTGAAATTCCTCAGCCGAGAGAAGCAATCTCTTAGTATTTAGTATGTTTTGGTGAGATGACTTCTCAAATGCCTAAATGAGAATGTATAGGCTCAGTTTATCGGCCATAAAATGGGAAAACTTGTCATTCTAGTGACCAGTCTTTTGACTTAAATTACAATAACCCCATTTGAAGTCTACCCTTCCTTAAATTCATTATGGAGAATAAAATTGTGAACAACACTCCAGTTGTGACATCTCCAGCATCCTAAACAATTAAAACAATTAAAACAAGATTTCTTTCTTCTTGCAATTCCAATTCCCTTGCAATAAAGTTCAACATGCCATTTGTCCTCCTAACTGCTTGATGCATCTGAAGACTAATTTGCCGTGTTTTGTTTAGGAATACACCAAGTCCCTCTACACACAAACATCAAAAGATTATGCTCCTTTCAAAGAGATATTTTGCTTTTCTATTTTTACTATTAAAATGCATTAGCTCACATTTCCCCACATTAAACTCCACCCTGCCACCTTGCCTATATCTCTATGTAACATCTTTACATCCTCCTTAAATATGTTCCCATATATCTCTGTACCATCAGCAAAAACAGTAACATAACTCTTAGACTGTTGGTCAAAGTTATTAATTTAGATACCACATAGATGAGGTTTCATTCCAGATCATTGCATCATTCCAATAGTTACAGCCTGCCAACTTAAAAAATGTCACAATATCTGCACTCTTTGCTTCCTGTCCATTAACCAAATCTCCAGCCATGTAAATATATTGCTCTTGACTCCAGAAACCCGTATCTTGCATATTAACCCCTTAGTCAAGAGTATGGTGATGGAAAAGCACATATTAACCCCTTAGTATACCTTGCCATTGAATGTCTTTTGAAAATACAAGTGAATACTACATTAAAATAAAACAAATGTGGGCGGCACAGTGGCACAGTGGTTAGCACTGCTGCCTCACAGCGCCAGAGACCCGGGTTCAATTCCCGCCTCAGGCAACTGACTGTGTGGAGTTTGCACGTTCTCCCCGTGTCTGCGTGGGTTTCCTCCGGGTGCTCCAGTTTCCTCCCACAGTCCAAAGATGCGCAGGTCAGGTGAATTGGCCATGCTGAATTGCCCGTAGTGTTTGGTAAGGGGTAAATGAAGGGGTATGGGTGGGTTGCACATCGGCTTGTTGGGCCGAAGGGCCTGTTTCCACACTGTAAGTAATCTAATCTAATCTGGGGTCTATAGGTGAATTCCACCCCTGATTTATTTTCTTATTATTACTTATTTCCAACCAAACTGATCCCATATCCCGATCGATTGCACCTGCGTCGATCCTCACCACCAAACTGATCCTTGATTAACAAATCTACACCACCTCCTTTTTCTTTTTTACATATTCAGCTGGAAAATTGAATACCCTTGAATATTGAGTAACCTCCCTACATAGCTGGCAAGTCATATTCATTTATTTCTAGGATGTAGGTTTGCTCGCTGAGCTGTAGGTTTGATATCCAGACGTTTCATTACCTGGCATTTATTTCTATTTATACTGTCACCTCATCTATCTTGTTACAAGTGTTGCATGTATTCAGAGAAAAGGAATGAAGCTTCACTTTTTACTGATTTGGAGGAGCCGGTGTTGGACTGGGATCACACATGTTAAAAGTTAAAAATCACACATGGCCTCAAATGGGACTTTGGGTTCATGTCACATTAAAGGTGACCCCACTGCACTATGCACTCTCTCTCTCACACACACAGACACACACATATACTCCCAAAGACCATACACTCACACAGACCCTCTCTCATACACAAACTCTCTCTCATATGCTCCCACACTCACACACGCACCCTCTGACAGAGTTATACTCCTTTACACTCACACTCACACACATACTTTCTCACAGACACTCAAAACCCCTGCACGCACACACCCACACCCACATACACACATATAAGTTTGTGGGGTGAATTTGTACTTGCAGAATTACATTTTATTTTGCTCAACAACTGCATGAATCCATGTAAGATTCTGTAAATCCCTTTTTTAGATTAGAATCAGTCTGACCATTGGGGCACAGACAGCCTCACACAGGGCACCTCACACCTTCAATGTATTATCTGGGCCAACATGGCACCTATTGTTAAAGTTCACTTGAGAATGTAACTTTAAGGAAGTTCTGGAATTTACATATGAAAGAACTGAAACCAACATGCCCATTCTAAAAGATGAGAGACTTAACAAACAATTCAGCTCTTTTTCGACATGTAATTTCAGTTAGATCACACTGTAAACTTTTGCTATAAATTCTGTGTCCTATGATCTTATACTCCATAACCACCCGATCAAGGAACAGTGCTCCGAAAGCTAGTGTTTCCAACTAAACCTGCTGGACAATTACTTGGTGTTGTGTGATTTGTAACTTTTTACTGTACAACTGGCGATTGGTCTCATTTCTGCTGCACGCTTCTCACTCTTTCCTGTGATACTTTATCATTCAGCTTTTCACTACGCTGCACCTCCACTCTCAGCTTTGGATTTGTTAAACATCTCTTCAATTAAACACTTCCTTACCTCTAAATAATTAATTTAATGCCCTTTCCACAATCCTGACTGTTTGATTCATCAGGACACTGGTTGCAGCATAATTCAAATTAAACCTATCCCAAAAAGCCTTACTGTTTCCCTAGTAATGATACTTGTGCCCCATGTATCAAAGCTGAAAATGTGTTGCTGGAAAAGCACAGCAGGTCAGGCAGCATCCAAGGAACAAGAGAATCGACGTTTCGGGCATAAGCCCTTCTTCAGGAATGAGGAAAGTGTGCCCAGCAGGCTAAGATAAAAAGTAGGGAGGAGGGACTTGGGGGAGGGGCGTTGGAAATACCTATCGATACCTATCGCATTTCCAACGCCCCTCCCCCAAGTCCCTCCTCCCTACCTTTTATCTTAGCCTGTTGGGCACACTTTCCTCATTCCTGAAGAAGGGCTTATGCCTGAAACGTCGATTCTCCTGCTCCTTGGATGCTGCCTGACCTGCTGCGCTTTTCCAGCAACACATTTTCAGCTCTGATCTCCAGCATCTGCAGTCCTCACTTTCTCCCCATGTATCAAAGCCCATTTCTTCCACACCAATCTTTAAGCCACACATTTGCGTCTCTAATTTATTTATCCTCTGCTGATTTTCACGTGGCTCAGATATCATTCCAGAGATTATCATCTTTGTGGGTCTGCATTTTGATATAACGAAGAGCTGCTCATTATCCCTTAGTAGAACCTCTTTCCAAATCTTACATTTGTTGTTGGTACATTCATCAACCATAACAAGTGGATCTTTCCCCTCCCACTCCACGTTTCTCTCCAGTCCAGAAGAGTTCTCCTGACCATTGGCAGCAGGTAGGTAGCACAACCTTCTGCACAGTTGTCTCAATCTTTGCTGTAGAGATAGTCTTCTAAATGAGTGATTCCCTCTTGCTGTTACATTTCTCTTCTGCAGACACCCCCCTCCCGATCACCCTTCTCCAATGAAATGACATTCTGCACCACGGTGTGTGGTCAGTTCACTCGTCTGCCCTGCGGTCTGTGCCCTTATCCATATCAGGAGCACGAACCTTGTACCCTCAGGACGAGGCCACTGACTGAGGCTCCTCCAAAGCCTAAGTCGGAATCTCCATTCCTGCCTCACCCTCAATCACACTTTCCTGTCCCTCATCACAGATAAAATTTGATATAGATAGTTTAAGAGGTATGACTGCCTCCTGAATCACAGAGTCCAGGTAACTCTCCTACTCCCTGATGCGTTGCAGTGTTCAAAGCTCCAGCGCCTCACACCACTGATCCCATGCTCTCTCCTGCTCTTTCCAAAACTGCTGTCTCCACACATACTCTTGCACTATTTCAGAAGCATAGGGCGCCCTATCTCCATTTCTCACTGTTTTATCTGTACGTCCTGCTTTTTTTAGGCAATGGCTGAGAAGGGTATCTCACACAGTGCTGAAAATGCAGGGTATGG
The DNA here is from genome assembly GCF_037043375.1 of Chiloscyllium plagiosum. Taxonomy (NCBI): domain Eukaryota; kingdom Metazoa; phylum Chordata; class Chondrichthyes; order Orectolobiformes; family Hemiscylliidae; genus Chiloscyllium; species Chiloscyllium plagiosum. Next base: position 703,385 of record NW_028270140.1, read on the forward strand.
TCATTATTGCAGAAAGTGTATATTTGGAACTGAGGCTGGGGCTGGGACTGGGGCTGGGACTAGGGCTGGGGCTGGGACTGGGACTGAGGCTGGGGCTGGGACAGTGACTGGGGCTAGGACTGGGACTGGAACTGGGACTAGGGTTGGGACTTGGGCTGGGACTGGGCTGGGAGTGGGGCTGGTACTGGGACTGGGGCTGGGGCTGGGACTAGGATTGGGACTTGGGCTGGGTCTGGGGCTGGGGCTGGGACTGGGGCTGGGACTGGGGCTGGGGCTGGGACTCGGGCTGGGGCTGGGACAGTGACTGGGGCTAGGACTGGGACTGGGGCTGAGACTGGGGCTGAGACTGGGGCTGGGGCTGGGACTGGCTGCTGGCATTGCATGGCAGAGGGTATCATGATAGTTGTGGAGTAGTTGGATGTGGCACAGTGGGAGTTACAAGCAAGGGTGGGAGGGGTGTCACTAAAAGTGAGTTTGTCTGTAACCTCATGAATGGGAGGGATCTGGACAGCAGGATGATTGGAGTATTAGCATTGAAATCAACATAGAGTCATAGAGATGTACAACAAGGAAACAGAACCTTCAGTCCCACTCGTCCTTGCCGACCAGATATCCCAACCCAATCTAGTCCCACCTGCCAGCACCCGGCCCATATCCCTCCAAACCCTTTCTATTCATATACCCATCCAGGTGCCTTTTAAAAGTTGCAATTGTACCAGCCTCCACCACTTCGTCTGGCAGCTCATTCCATACACGTACCACCCTCTGTGTGAAAAAGTTGCCCCGTAGGTCTCTTTTATATCTTTCCCCTCTCACCCTAAACGTATGCCCTCTAGTTCTGGACTCCCCCACCCCCGGGAAAATACCTTGCCTATTTATCCTATCCATGCCCCTCATGTTCTTATAAATCTCTATAAGGTCACCCCTCAGCCTCCAATGCTCCAGAGAAAACAGCTCCAGCCTATACAACCTCTCGGTATAGCTCAAATCCTCCAACCTTGGCAACATCTTGTAAATCTTTTTGAACATGGATAGGATCTGTGGAGGTTCCAGTGCGATGCAGGGACAAAAGTGAGAAGGCAATGTTTGTTGTTGGAAGGAAATGAGGAGATCATGGTGGGTGCCTGCAGGTAGGGTCAAACATATTTTTCTCACATGGAAGCTAAATTCAGTGCCATTGGTTAAAAAGATAACAGTCAAAGTGAGAGGTGTTGTTTGGAGATTATTATAGTTTTCCAACTTAAGGGGCATCCTAATAATCATGGTTCCTGAAGATGAAGAACTATGTTCAGTTGGGGTCTGTTCCCAATTAAACCAGCATAGCTTCAGAACACAATGCATTTCATTTCAACAAGATCCCTCCACAACAGGGAACTGTAGTGCATTGTGGGCTGATTGATATCTCATGATGTATGGAGAAAATGAGGTCTGCAGATGCTGGAGATCAGAGTGGAGAACGTGTTGCTGCAAATGCACAGCAGGTCTGATGAAGGGCTCTGGCCCGAAACGTCGATTCTCCTGCTCCTCGGATGCTGCCTGACCTGCTGTGCTTTTCCAGCAACACAATCTCATGATGTATTCCCAGTACATGAAGTTTCTCAACACTGGGAGCTTTAATAATTCGGCAGACCGAATCAATGGATGTTGCTTACAGACTTTGGGAAAAATCTTCACTGTCATCTTTTCTCATTATTGCTGTAAAAATACACATGTTAAAAACTCAAAGTTTTGATGTAACTCTTTCAATTATTTTGTTGCTACAAGGGCAAAATATCTCCAATTTATACTTAAATTTGACATGAGTCAAGTACAAATCTTTTGCAGAATAAATCTGACAGATGTGAAAATCTCTTATACTGTTTAAGAGAAAATAACAGTTGAATTGCTTTCTATTTCAACTTGTTGCAGCTAGGTTAAGAATGTAACAGGCATCCCCATCAACCTCAATAAATGATTTTTCCATTGAATTTGCAGAATAATTTTATGTCCATGTGTAATTCAAGGTTAAAAGGGTCAGAACATATTGTACCTAATACAACTTCCTTGCACTTCATATTGTATGTAACATATCATTAAACCTTTGGAATACTATTTAGAAGCAGCTGGATCAACAATTAACTTAGATGCACTGCTGTTACTTCAGCACTTACTGATATCAAATGATCTGTGTTGACACTTGCTGTTTACGAAAGAATGTTGGAAGTTCTCTGACATAAAGCATGTTTTAGACATGCAGTACACAGAAATGTATAGGACTTAGAACCTTTGGCTAAGTCATCCAGGCAGGGATTTATTGAATCTTGACCTAATTTTCATGAATTTATTGCTACACTGATACCAGTTAATGTCCTTGTATAAGGTAAAAGAGTAACTGGCATCTTTCTTCCTACAATATCTCACATCAGAACACTGTCTAAACTTCAAAAGCGTAGCATTATCAGCAAAAGTGTGTTTTTATTGATCTGAGGTTGTCAAAGGTGCTATTTAAATGTAAGTTCTTTATAACTGCCATTATTAAACCAGACCGTCCTTGTAAAACAACAGGATCAACCAAACGTCTTGGAGTTTAAATTTATTATGAAGTGTTTTTTGACTGAGCTCGTGCAGCTGGAAATTAAAATGATGAGAATTCCAGGGTCACAGTATTTTTAACTGAAGGGACCCATGCCCCTTTTGCTGGAGACTAAACACCTAGATATATCTTGAATTGATTCGAGATATGCCTTCTCTTAAATCGTATAAAACCTTAACTCAACAGGTTGCCCAGATTTCCTGAACATGTGGAGAACACATATAAACAGGCAAATTGCCCGTGACAGCAATGACTTTGAACTCCTTTTTTGGCTCATGGAGTTGTTGCTTTGGTTATAAAGTACTACAGTAAGTGCTTGGGTCAAGAAGGTAAATCGGATTGGAGTTTACATTCAGTGAGAAGTTGCCATGAGCTGGAAGTATGCATATTATTTCCCCTTCCCCCACAGACTTATTCCCATGGCCCTGAAATAGATTTAACTTGTTTTGAGTTGGCTGCCCTCTGGGGAGGAGGCCTCACCTCCAAGAGCTGCTAGCAAATTGGATGAAAGCTAAGAGAAAGTGACAGAGGGTGAGGTGTAGGAATCACGATGATGAGGCATCACAGGATGGAAGGACAGGTTCTGGGGGAGGGAAATGCAGGAGTGCTTGTTGTTTGGGAGGTAAAGATATTCCAATTGAAACAGAGGATCCATAAAAAAGGCAGCCTCCTTCCACTTCCTGCCCAAAGCGGGTCACCTGCTCCATTTCCAACATATAACCATGTCTCTGCCAAACATACAAAAACAGAAATTGCTGGAAAAGCTCAGCAAGTCTGGCAGCATCTTTGGAGAGAAGTCAGAGTTAACATTTCAGGGATGAGTGATCCTTTCTCAGAACTGCCACACATATAATTGTTGTGGGGGCATGACAGGTGGGTAGTCAGCAGGCACATTGTGCATGGGCTGTTTATGTGCAGCCCTGTCTACAGCCTCACCTCCTTGGGGAATGGTGAACATATCATACCATTTAATCTTTCTTCTTCAGAACTAATGTGAGGTTGGATTATTCTACAAAAATGATAGAGACTCACAAAATCTAGTGGGGGTTATGTTAGCTGTGCTGTACTTTAGTAACCCATCACTGTGCTGGGCATCATTGCTGCATGATAGTAAAAACATGGTATATACAATTACTCTCCAGAATTACATGTAAGAACCACTTGATTCCTACAAGAACACATAACAATTGATTCTGCAGGAAATTTTGAAAATAGTGACAAATTCCAAAGTTCTGTCACAATGTATGATTAATAAATAAAATTTGTGCAAAGTATTAAAGTGATTACTGATTCCTTAGTGTCTGGCATTTGGCTTCAATGCAGTTGCAATATATTAATGAAATTAGCATGAATTGTTTCAATGGTATGAATTGATACCTTTCATTGTAGCATTTCAGCTGGAAATGGGATCATAAAATACTGTAGACTTCTGATAAACAGACATGACACAAGCACACACTGCTGACCACTTGCTCCTGACGGAGTTTAGTCTGCAGAAATTAATTCAATGTTGACTCATGCCTCGACACCCAATGTCATTAATTTAATGATGGAGCTGCCTTTAACTTGCAGGCCTCATGTACATCCTGGTGTAACAGTCTGGTACCTGGCTGAAACATCAGGTGCTGCACAGAGGCAGCTACCAGAATGTAAATAAGTTGCTAAGTTTTGTGGACACAGGTGTCACAGGCTCTAACACTAAACAAGAGGCTATCGATACAGCAGCAGGCCCTGTCCCATCATTTGGGCATGGTGACTCTCTCTGGATCTCACAAAGTTAGGTTTATATTTACCCAGTGAAGTCACTGTTTCTGCTCGTTCACATTTAACCAGGGGAGATGACAGAGGCAGAGCAGCCTCTGCCATACCAGGTAGTGTGGATTAAAATTATCGCCATTGTTATAGGGAGAGACCCATTTTAAAAAGATCTGTGCATGTAGGGAAAAACAATAAAACACAACAAAACATTGAAATTACAGTACTCCATACAATATATAAATTGCTGAATTTTACTGGTTCATCCTTCTGGTTGAGCAATGGTATAAACGATTAACTATTTGTTAAAGAAAAACACATGCGAAAGCTCAAAAAGTTCTGTACCTCTGACCATATTCCAGCTTCCCACACTGTCAGGCAGTCCTGACCTTCACAGTGCTGGAGTGAAGTAGGTTTTGGCACAGGACAGTCACTTTCTCGAGCTCTGATGAAGGTTCCATTTCGGAGCTGCTGGGTACAGGCCACTTGTCGGCTTTGACTTCCTTTACCACACGTCCGTGAACATGGTGTCCATTCTGTCATCATCCACCTATTGAAGAAAGCATTTTGTAATATAATTCACAACTGCCTATCATCAACAACAAAACAACCTAAATGAGCAAATACAATAATAAAGGACTTTCAAATTCCGATGAAATCTCTGGATCAGCAGGATCCAACTGATATTTTCATCTCTGCCATACAGCCAAAACTTAGCATGTAGCAAGACAAGAGTCTAGCTTTGCAATGCTATTCTTCATTCTGGTGAAAGCTCATGTCATATTTCATGCTAGCCCCTTTGTACTGGTGTGCAGGTACAGAACCGAGATGCACAAATATTGCAACTAATTATGCATTAACATTCTGCATGAAGGAAATGAGAGCATTGTTGCTCAGGTTACAGGTGATATAAAGGTAGGGGAAGGGGCAGGTAATGTTGAGGAAACAGAAAAGCTGCAAGAGGACTTGGAGAGGCTGGAAGAGTGGACAAAGTGGTGGCTGATGGAATTCAATGTGAGGTTATACATTTTAGTAGAAAGAATAGAGGCATAGACTATTTTCTAAATGGGGAAATGCTTTGGAAATCTGAAGCACAAAGGGTTTGGAAGTCTTGAGTTCAGGATTCTCTTAAGGTTAACATACAGGTTCAGTTTGCAGTTAGACAGGCAAATGCAATGTTAGCGTTCATTTTAATAGGGCTAGAACACAAGAGCAGAGATGTACTGCCAGGCTGTATAAGGCTCTGGTCAGACTGCATTTAGAATATTGAGAGCAGTTTTGGCCCCTGTATCTAAGGAAGGGGGTGTTCTGGCCTTGGAAGGGGGTCCAGAGGTAGTTTACACGAATGATCATTGTAAAGGGATAAAGTGCTTGTTATAGGAAGAGTGGCTGAGGACTCTGGGTCGGTAATCAATGAAATTTAGAAAGATCTGCACAGTTACTGCCTTTGCTGTTTAAATTCATGTATCGCTGGACATCAGAGTGCGTCTGGGAAAATTAACAAACAGTGAAATTCACAACTAATCTCGGAGGAACCTGTTTGGGCGAAGTTCACAACACAGAATCAGATAAGTTAATCGTTATTTTAAGTGTGGCCGACAGAGAATCTGCAGTAGTGAGTAGAGTGGGTTCTTTCTTGATTATATGTTTTTGGAGATATGTCTCTTGATTAAACTTAAAATATAAGCCATAACTATTAATTTAACCTGGGGCAGTGTTTTGTAGAGGAATAAGATAGTGTTATTTTCTGGGTCTATAGTTTGTGAAGGAGCAAAAATGGCCTTTAGTACAGTGATATGTACTTCTTGTCAGATGTGGGAGTTTAGAAAGAATTTAAGGGTTACTGCGGATTATATCTGCCATAAATGCTGTTGGATGCGAATCTTATCAGATCGAATGGATCAGTTGGAGAGACAGTTTGAAGCAATGAGGAATTTGCAACAGCAACAGTATGCGATGGATGGCAGTTATAGGAAGGGAGGAACGTCTCAGATACAGTTACATAGATGGGTTAACTCCAGGAAAGGTAAGAGAGGTAGGCAGCTAGTGCAGCAGCCTTTTGTGGATATACCCATTTCTAACAGGTATGCTGTTTTGGAAAATGTAGGGGGTGATGGATTCTCAGGGGAACATAGCATGAACAGCCAAGTTTCTGGTATTGAGATAGGCTCTAATTCAACGAGGGGTATGTCGGGTTCCAAGAGATCAATTGTGTTAGCTCTCTAGTTTGAGGTACAGACAAACGTTTCTGTGGCCAGCAGCAAAAAAGCAGAATGGTGTGTTGCTTCCCTGGTGCCAGGATCAAGGATGTCTCAGAGAGAGTGCAGAATGTTCTCACGGGGGAGAGGAGCCAGCAAGAGGTCATTGTCCACATTGGAACCAACGATATAGGGAGGGAAAAAGTTGAGATTCTGAAGGGAAATTATAGAGAGTTAGGCAGGAATTTAAAAAGGAGGTTCTCAAGAACAATAATATCTGGATTACTCCCAGTGCTATGAACTAGTGAGGGCAGAGGATAGAGCAGATGAATGCATGGCTGAGGAGCTGGTGTATGGGAGAAGGATTCACATTTTTGGATCATTGGAATCTCGTTTGGAGTAGAAGTGACCTGTACAAGAAGGATGGATTATACCTAAATTGGAAGGGAACTAATATACTGGCAGGGAAATTTGCTAGAGTTGCTTGGGAGGATTTAAACTAGTAAGGTGGGGGGTGGGTGGGACCCAGGGAGATAGTGAGGAAAGAGATCAATCTGAGACTGGTACAGTTGAGAACAGAAGTGAGTCAAACAGTCAGGGCAGGCAGGGATAAGGTAGGACTAATAAATTAAACTGCATTTAGTTCAGTGCAATACATTAAGGACAAAAGGGTAACTAGGGAGAGAATAGTGCCCCTCAAAGATCAGCAAGGCGGCCTTTGTGTGGAGCCGCAGAAAATGGGGAGATACTAAATGAGCATTTTGCATCAGTATTTACTGTGGAAAAGGATATGAAAGATATAGACTGTAGGGAAATAGATGGTGACATCTTGAAAAATGTCCAGATTACAGAGGAGGAAGTGCTGGATGTCTTGAAACAGGTAAAGATGGATAAATCTTTGAGAGAAAGTGAGGGCTGCAGATGCTGGAGATCAGAGCTGAAAATGTTTTGCTGGAAAAACGCAGCAGGTCAGGCAGCATCCAAGGAACAGGAGAATCGACGTTTCGGGCATAAGCCCTTCCTGAAGAAGGGCATATGCCCGAAACGTTGATTCTCCTGTTCCTTGGATGCTGCCTGACTTGCTGCGCTTTTCCAGCAACACATTTTCAAAGATGGATAAATCCCCAGGACAGACTAGGTGTACCTGAGAACTCTGAGGGAAGCTAGAGAAGTGATTACTGGGCCACTTGCTGAGATATTTGTATCATCGATAGTCACAGGTGAGATGCCGGAAGACTGGAGGTTGGCAAACGTGGTGCCACTGCTTAAGAAGGGTGGTAAGGACAAGCCAGGAACTATAGCCCAGTGAGCCTGATGTCGGTGGGGGCACGTTGTTGGAGGGAATCCTGAGGGACAGGATGTACATGTATTTGGAAAGGCAAGGACTGATTAGGGATGGTCAACATGGCTTTGTGCGTTGGAAATCGTGTCTCACAAACTTGATTGGGTTTTTTGAAGAAGTAACAAAGAGGATTGATGAGGGCAGAGCAGTAGATGTGATCTATATGGCCTTCAGTAAGGCGTTCGACAAGGTTCCCCATGGGAGACTGATTAGCAAGGTTAGATTTCACGGAATACAGGGAGAACTAGCCATTTGGATACAGAACTGGCTCAAAGGTAGAAGACAGAGGGTGATGATGGAGGGTTGCTTTTCAGACTGGAGGCCTGTGACCAGTGGAGTGCCACATGGATCGGTGCTGGGCCCTCTACTTTCTGTCATTTACATAAATGATTTGGATCTGAGCATAAGAGGTACAGTTAGTAAGTTTGCAGATGACACCAAAATTGGAGATGTAGTGGACAGCGAAGAGGATTACCTCAGATTACAACAGGATCTTGACCAGATGGGCCAATGGGCTGAGAAGTGGCAGATGGAGTTTAATTCAGATAAATGTGAGGTGCTGCATTTTGGGAAAGCCAATCTTAGCAGGACTTATACACTTAATGGTAAGGTCCGAGGGAGTGTTGCTAACAAAGAGACTTTGGAGTGCAGGTTCATAGCTCCGAGAAAGTGGAGTCGCAGGTAGATAGGATAGTGAAGAAGGCATTTAGTATGCTTTCCTTTATTGGTCAGAGTATTGAGTACAGGATTTAGGAGGTCATGTTGCAGCTGTACAGGACATTGGTTAGGCCACTGTTGGAATATTGTGTGCAATTCTGGTCTCCTTCCTATCGGAAAGATGTTATGAAACTTGAAAGGGTTCAAAAAAGATTTACAAGGATGTTACCAGGGTTGGAGGATTTGAGCTGTAGGGAGAGGCTGAACAGGCTGGGGCTGTTTTCCCTGGAGCGTCGGAGGCTGAGGGGTGACCTTATAGAGGTTTACAAAATTATGAGGGGCATGTATAGGGTAAATATGCAAAGTCTTTTCTCTGGGATTGGGGAGTCCAGAACTAGAGGGCATAGGTTTAGGGTGAGAGGGGAAAGATATAAAAGAGACCTAAGGGGCAACGTTTTCACGCAGAGGGTGGTACATGTGTGGAATGAGCTGCCAGAGGAAGTGGTGGAGGCTGGTACAATTGTTACATTTAAGAGGCATTTGGATGGGTATATGAATAGGAAGGGTTTGGAGCGATATGGGCCGGGTTCTGGCAGGTGGGACTAGATTGGGTTGGGATATCTGGTTGGCATGGACGGGTTGGAATGAAGGGTCTCTTTCCATGTTGTACATCTCTATGACTCTATGAGAGAGATCTGATTGAAACTTACAGAATACTGAGAGGGTTGGATGCAGTGGACATGGACAAAATGTTTCCATTGGTAGGAGAAACTTGGACCCGAGGATATAGCTTCAGAATGAAGAGACAACCTTTTAGAACTGAGATGAGGAGGAATTTCTTCAGCCAAAGCGTGATGTCTCTGTGGAACTCATTGCCACAGAACACTATGGAGGCCAAGTCATTGAGTGTCTTTAACATAAAGGTAGATATTTCTTGATTAATAAGAGGATCCATGGTTAAGGGGAGAGGGCAGGAGAGTGGAGTTGAGAACTTATCACTGGTGATCGCATGGTGCAAGGGGTTCAATAGGCTGAGTGGGCTAATTCTGCTCCTTTAACTTATGGTCTTTTGGTCTCAGAATCCTTAAGACCTTATTGGACCCAATATGCTCACAATAGGCTGATAATACATGCCCTTGGACTTTTGCAGCAGAGAGAATATGAGAGAAGGACTGTGAATGGATATGTTGGCAACATGAAGCAAAATGGTAATTGTGTTAAAAATATTTTTCTGAATTCAGTTTTCTTGTCTTGTGTATTCAAGAGGATATTTATAAGTCAGTTTTCGACAAGTGACAGATTGTTATATTGAACCATTGTATTGTTAAGCAGACATTTCTGACTGTACATTGGCCTGTAAATCCCTGCAACATTTTGGAATAATTATGGCGTAAAGCCATCTCCTTGTGTAGAAATTTGGTGAACTGATTTATGGTGGTTTTATGTGGAAACTTCTGCTGGGAAAATTTCCTCAATCATTGTCACTAATGAACCTATAAGCTGTGAAGAAGCATGTTTGTACAGTAATCCAGAATACTCAGGGAACAAATAGGTTGCAGAGAGAAACATTCACCTTAGGATGTGACATGGCTGCTTGTAGACCCCCATTTGCAAGCACCAAGTCTCGCTGCTTGCTGAGGTTTTACCTGCTTTAATTTTAGAATCATGGAATCCCTTACATTGTGGCAAGGAGCCATTTAGCTCATCAGTCAACACTGACCTTCTGAAAAGCTTCCCATACAGACCAAGCTACCTACCCCATAACCCTGCATTTAGCATGGCCAATCCAATTAACCTGCACATCTTTAGACTGTGGGAGGAAACTGAAGCACCCAGGGGAAACCCACACAGACACGGGGAGAATGTGCAAACTCCAAACAGACAGTTGCCCGAGGCTGGAATCAGACCTGAGGCCACCCTTTTACAAAAGATAGGTCTGGCCATACTGCTGAGGAAGGCTTCAAGTAGTTGGAACATCCCAAAATCACCTGACTGTATTCATGCAGAAAAATGCCTCTCAGTGCAGGAGTCAGCACATAACATTCTCAAGGTCTTGCAGAGAAAGGAGATGATAGGAGTGTTTCCTTGAGCAGACTGTCAAAGTCATTTGGTAAAATGTCCCAATGTAGTAGTTGATGTTGGGTCAAGCCCTTCCTGTAAGATCCTTCCTACATGTCCAAAGTCACACCACATTGTCCTTGAGGTGCCCGTGGTGTGGAAAAGACTTGTCCAGCTTTTTTGTAAAGACACATTCCACAAAAAGGTCAGGAGAAAGATGCAGTGTTTTTTGTTGAGGTTCATCCCAAGCAATACTGTGACACAGGACTCTGTGCTCTACTTTCTGTTTCCAGAGATGCACACCGTGAAAAATATCAATTACACTGAAGAACCATCAACTTACTGCAAGCTGTTCTTTGGTGCCTGACTGAAATCTGCTGGTCTACCAGTGCAAGGAGTTGTCCTTGACTAAGTGCTGTATACTTGCACATTCCAAGTTTGAGGACTACATGTTGTTGGACACAGTAAAGGTGTGTGGGGGGGGGGGGGGGGGGGGGGGGGGGGGTTGCTGCAGTAAACAATCTCTCTCTATGGCTTTCAAATAAAGTCCACTGAGGAGCTGAAACTGTCGAACCCTCAGGTTGTGCATTTTACAAAGAACCTATGTTGTAAATCCAGGGCACTGAAAGTGTATTGAGGCAGCACATAGTGAAACAGGGCATATGAAGAACTTCCTATGTCATACACATTCTGTTATTCCGATCTGAAATGCCTTCACCCTTGGGCTGTATACCAGACACTGTGTTTTGTAAACATGAAATCTATAACAATCACATCAAGTGGAACACAGTGTTTGGGACAAGATGAATTTTCTTACGAATTTTAATAGTCAAGCTGAATTGTTGTGCAATGTATTTTCATGAATGTTATGAATAAAATATATTTTTGAAGAAAATACACTTTAGAACAAGCTAGACTCCCAGCAAACTGAAGTTTGAGTGAAAAGTTGTCACTATTTTCAAGTAAATGCTTCAAACTCCCCTGCAGTTTCCATTGCCCTGCCCTTATACCTTACACTCATTTACTGATTTGTACCAAAAATATATCAGCGCAGAACAGCCTGAAACCGTCCAATGTTGTCACAACTGAGATTTATTGCTGATTTGGAGATGCCGGTGTTGGACTGGGGTGTACAAAGTTAAAAGTCACACAATACCAGGTTATAGTCCAACAGGTTTAATTGGAAGCACTAGCTTTCGGAGCGACGCTCCTTCATCAGGTGGTTGAATCATCTGATGAAGGAGCAGCACTCCGAAAGCTAATGCTTCCAATTAAACCGGTTGGACTATAACCTGGTGTTGTGTGATTTTTAACTTTGAAAACTTTTTTTTGTGATTTTTTTTATTGTTCAGACTTGCACAATATGCAACTGAAGTACTATTAGTCTGAGTGATTCCCATGTTCTTTGCCTTATTCAGTGCGAGGTTCAATAGGGCTAGGCAGCTGGCCTTTCCAACAGGCATATCCCACAGTGACGGAATGAAACAGCACTGCAAAGAATCAGAGACTGATAGCAGACACATGACTGTTGTTGGTGAAGTTTTGGACTTGGTTTTATTTGTTGATATAGGCAAAAAGGAAATTTAGATGGTAGCTCCCATTAGCCTGATTGGTGTAAAAATTGGCATAAATTTTGATGTCAATGGAATGAAGGAGTTCTGGACCATTCATACATTACTGTCATGTGTGGACACTGGTGGAATGATACTCTCTCGTTAGTCTTCTTGATCTTTGATTTCAGAGGTATTCTCATTTCCTGCTCCTGTGTAATAACACTTGCAGAGTGGACACAGGTTGAAGGAATTTTGTAAACATTCAAAGACCATGAACACAACCATGCTGCTGAGGGAAGGTATTCAGAAAACATGCCCTATCACTTTACATGATTAAACTGAACTCTGGGTAGTTCTGGAATTTACCACAGAATTTCTGAGACAACCCTTTTAATCCTCACTTCTGTTACTTTCGCACATGCATCATGTTCAGTTGGGTGCATCTTCTGACTGCACCTAATTTTCCCAGTATGTGTTATAGGACTGGTGCAACTCTGATTTCCTGGATGTATGCCCCAATCTAGTCCATGACCACAAGAGGACATCACTCCTACATAGAAATAACTAGGATTTCAGACAGGAGACATGTTTTTACTGGCTAGTTGATTCTGTTTGGATAGACTGTGCTCTCATGATAGATATTTAAGATGATTCAAATATGCATTTATTTTGTAAAGAATTGAATTTTTCAGTAAAATCAAGACTCTTTGTAGATTTGGCACCTTAATGGCAAAGCAACATTGCACAATGTGAGAAAGATGCTCAATAAATTGATGTCGATACAACATACTTCAGTACAGATTCTGAAAAGAGGAGTCAGCACCAAGCCTCTTTTAAATGGTAAAGATGAGTATATGTACCCCAAGTGGCTGTCTCAATACCACTGCTGTTAGAACCTGACCATTTACATTGTCTGTAATGCTGATCTGACCATTAGTAAGTCTGAGGCACATGTTGAGACAAAGCAGAGAGAGATGTTCCCTGTCCGACAGTGACCTGTAGCATTTCAGTGAATCAGCTTTTCAAAATGGACAGGCAGTCATACAGCACCAAAAAGACCCTTCAGCCTAAAGAGTATTGGCAATACTCCCACTAAAGGCTGTCTAATTTCCTGCACTCATCCCATATCCTTGGATGTTATGATATTTGAAAAGTTCATCCAAATATTTTTTAAAGGTTATAAGGTTTCCAGCCTCCACTACCTTCTCAGGCAGTGCATTCCAGATTCCCACCACCCAGTGAATGATAAGGTTTTTTCCCCAAATCCGCTTACACTAAAACTATGCCCTCTTGTGATCAACCCCTGAACCGAGGGGACCAGCTGCTCTCTATTCATCATGTCCATATCCCTCAGAATCTATACACTTCAATCATGTCCTCCCTCAATCTTCTCTGCTCTAAACAAAACAATCCAACCTATCTAGTCTCTCCTTATAGCTCAATTTCTCTACCCCAGGCAACATCCTGGTGAACATCCTCTGTACCCACCCCTGGTGCTATCCTTCCTGTAGTGAGGTGACCAGAACTGCACATTGTACTCCAGCTGTGGCCTAACCAATGCTCTGTACAACTCCAACATTACCTCCTTGCTCTTATACTCTGTGTCATGACTAATGAAAGCAAGTGTCCCATATGCCTTCTTAACAATCCTATTCACATGCTCTGCCGACTTCAGTGATCTGAGAATAATTACCCCATGACCCCTCTGCTCCTCTAAGCTACTGAATGTCAAACCATTCATTAAATACTCCCTCATCTTGTTGCTTCTTCCAAGGTGCATCACCTCACATTTATCAGGGTTAAATACCATCTGCTATTGGTCTGCCCATCTGATCAACCCATTGGCATCTTCCTGTTACCTACAACCATCTTCTTTGCTATTAACCACTTGATCAATCTTGCGAATTTGCTTAATATTCCCTGCACATTTTCATCTACATCATTTATGTATATAACAATGAGGATCCCAGTGCTGATTCTTGTGGTATATACTGCTAGACACCCAAACAGCCTTCTACCACTACCCTTTGTGTCCTGTTACTAAAACAGTTTCTGATCCATCTCACCAAGATTCCCAAGATTTAATTAACCTTAATTAACCTTCTTGATCAGTCTCCCATGTGGAACCTTTCAAAAGCTTTGTTAGAATCCATATAAACTACATTAACTGAACTACTCTCATCCACACACTTGCTCACATTTTTGAAACTTTGTTAGGCATGACTTCCTCTGAGAAAGTCATGTCGTCTATTCCAACTAACATATGCCTTTCCAAGTGGGTATTAATTTGCTTCTTCAAAATTTTATCAAATAGTTTCCCTACCACTGACATGATATACACCGGTCTATAGTTTCCTGGTTCATCTCTACCATCCCTCTTAAAAAGTGGAACCACATTTGCCATCCTCCAATCCTCTGGCACTTCCTCCTTGGCCAGAGAGGCCAAGTGGGCGGCACGGTGGCTAGCACTGCTGCCTCACAGCGCCTGAGACCCGGGTTCAATTCCCGCCTCTGGCGACTGACTGTTTGGAGTTTGCACATTCTCCCCGTGTCTGCGTGGGTTTCTTCCGGGTGCTCCGGTTTCCTCCCACAATCCAAAGATGTGCAGGTCAGGTGAATTGGCCGTGCTAAATTGCCCGTAGTGTTAGGTAAGGGGTAAATGTAGGGGTATGGGTGGGTTGCGCTTCGGCGGGTCGGTGTGGACTTGTTGGGCCGAAGGACCTGTTTCCACACTGTAATGTAATCTAATCTAATCTAATTAATAACTTGTGTCAGAATGTCTGCAATTTCCTGCCTTGCCCCCCTACAGCAGCCTGGGATGCAATTCATCCGGGCCAGTGGATTTGTCTGTTTTTCTGACAGAGCCTCCAAGACCTGCCATTCCTATGTCAAACTGTGGAAGCTCCTCACACTCCCTTTTCCTGAATTCTGGGCGTACATTGTCCTTTTCCAGAGTGAAGGCTGAAGAGAAGGATTCATTTAACTCTCTTCCAACATCCTGTGGCTTCACACAGAGATGCTTCCTTGATCCCTAATGGGCCCTCCTCTTTCCCTGGTTAACTTCTTCCCTTTAATGTATTTATAAAAATCCTTAGGATTCTCCCTTACCCTGTTTGTGAGTCCTTTCTCATGCCCCTTTTTTGCTTTTCTAATTGCTTTCTTAGAGGAGAAAGTGAGGTCTGCAGATGCTGGAGATCAGAGATGGAAATGTGTTGCTGGAAAAGCGCAGCAGGTCAGGCAGCATCTAGGGAACAGGAGAATCGACGTTTCGGGCATTAGCCCTGCTCCGCCCCCACCCCAGTCTGACCTATCACCCTCACCTTGACCTCTTTCCACCTATCACATTTCCGACGCCCCTCCCCCAAGTCCCTCCTCCCTATCTTTTATCTTAGCCTGCTGGACCAACTTTCCTCATTCCTGAAGAAGGGCTAATGCCCGAAACGTCGATTCTCCTGTTCCCTAGATGCTGCCTGACCTGCTGCGCTTTTCCAGCAACACATTTCCATCTCTAATTGCTTTCTTATGTTCTCTCACATTCTTACACAATTTCTAGAAGTACATTCTTCAATGTTTCTTGATCACTCATGTCATGAAAGTTTTTTGTAGCTGTCACCCACAAACCAAACTAATACATTATCATGTTGTTGGAAGATATGAGTAAGAAAATTAACCATCCTGGTAAGTGGCTGTGGCTAATGGAGATGCTAGGCCTGAAAAAAAACTACAAGGCAAATTGCTTTCAATCATTCTTATTTCAAAAAGATAAACAAGTACAGTTCAACAATGGGCATTGACTGTCATAAACCTGCCATTTCAACTCTTTTGTTTGTCTCCTGAGACATATAAAATGAAACATGTTTTAGGGTTTAGCTGCAAACATCCTTAAGAAAATTCAGAAAGCTAATACTATTTGAGTATGCAGCAATGTGAAGTTAAGGTGACCTTTCTCATTTGGACACTTTCATGCTGATTTAAAACACTACTCCCAGAGAATGGAATCAAACAGGAAGCATGCAGGATGCCTCGATACACCAGATATAAAATGATTGTTAAAACCAGTAGTTTTGACACAATAGGTATTTGATGAA
Source organism: Chiloscyllium plagiosum (assembly GCF_037043375.1). Lineage (NCBI taxonomy): Eukaryota > Metazoa > Chordata > Chondrichthyes > Orectolobiformes > Hemiscylliidae > Chiloscyllium > Chiloscyllium plagiosum. Next base: position 719,608 of record NW_028270140.1, read on the forward strand.
AACTGCTACTCATCATAGTCATGAAACAAACAGAGTACTGATAACTGCAAAGGCACAAGAGCTAAACTAAAACAGAACAAAGACAATGAAACAAAGAGACTTCAAAACTGCATTTGAAGTGCAGGCTTAGCCTGACAGCTCCTAATTACTTAAGGTGTTTTGCTATAGTCTTCGATATTTGTGATTTGACCATTAATTAAGTCTATAGTTTATAATTATGCAAAGACACTCTGCATGTTCCAGTGAATTAAATGAGTTGTGCCTTAACGGAAGTAATTTACCATTTTGTTTTAGTCAGGAGACAGCAAGGGCCATATGTTACCTAGAAGTGACAAAGTACTTCCGGGTTCTTAAACATTTGACATAATTGTGGTTTTGTCAATAGGGGAAAACTATTATTTCACAATTTGAAGAAAATTTTAATTTGCCCTACGAGAACATTCATCTACTACAAGCCCACTGACTCCCACAGCTCCCTGGACTAAATTTCGTCCCACCATGCCTCCTGTAAAAATACCATCCCTTATTCCCAAATACTCTGCCTTCCACCACAACTGTTCCCAGAATGACTAATTCCACCACAGAATATCCCAGATAGCCTCAATTTCCTCTCCCACATGGGTGATTATGCCCTCCAGCACATCTCCTCCACTTCCCAAACCTCTGCCCTTGAACCCCACCCCTCCAATCGCAACAAGAACAGAACCCCCACTGGTCCTCACCTTTCACCCACCAACCTCTGTTTACATTGCATCATCCTTTGCCACTTCCACCACTAAGGATATTTCCCTCCCCACCTCCATCAGCATCTTGGAGAGACCATTCCTTCCGCAACTCCTTTGTCAGATCCACGCCCCCCACATTCTCCTGCCACTGCAAGTGCAAAACGTGCGTCCACACCTCTCCCATCACCTCCGTCCAAGGCCCCAAAGGAACCTTCCACATCCAACTGAGATTTACCTGTACTTTCACACACGTCATCTACTGCATTTGTTGCATCCGATGTAGTCTCCTCTACATCGGGGAGACAGGACGCCAACTTGAAGATCGTTTCAGAGAACATCTCTGGGACACCTGCACCAACCAACCCCACCGCTTCATGGCTATACATTTCAATGCCCCCTCTCACTCCACCAAGGACATGCAAGTCCTGGACCTCCTCCATTGCCAACCCTAACCACCCGACGCCTGAAGGAAGAAGGAAGAACCACACGGGATTAATGTGGATTTCACCAGTTTCCTCATTTCCCCTCCCCCAACCTTATCCCAATCCCAAGTCTCCAACATGGTACCACCTTCTTGACCTGTCCATCATCTTCCATCGATCTGCTCCACCCTCTTCTCCGACCTATCACCTTCTTCCCACCTTTATCTATTTATCGCATTCTCAGCTACCTTCCCCCCAGCCCACCCCCTCCCATTTATCTCTCAGACCCCCGGCCCACAAGCCTCATTCCTGGTGAAGGGCTTATGCCCAAAATATTGATTATCCTGCTGCTCGGATGCTGCCTGACCTGCTGTGCTTTTCCAGCACCACACTCTTTACTGGAGCATGCAGTACTGCATTAGCTGTCAGCTGAAATAGATCAATATGCATATCAGTTATTACCTGGTCTGACATGGCTGTTGATTACACTTGCGTACTAGTGACTCAGGCTTTTTCAGCTGTTTGCATTTTCTATTGTCCACAATAGCTGTAGCTTTGCTCATGATTTTTGTACACGTCACAAGTGTTTTTCTTTCTCCTGGAGAAATAGTCAAAGGTGAAATCAGTTTTCTTTATGTAAAACAAAGGTTGTTTAATATTCACAAAGTTTTAACTCTCATTTCCATGATTACGCAGAGCATGCAGTCCTGGGTAATGATTGAACCCATTTCCCATGATATTTGTTTTAGTTGAAAAGATGGTGAAACCTTTCCCTTTCATTCAGTCCAAAATAAATTATTAATTGAAGAGATAGTAGATAGCATTAAGCATAATAATTGCAAAACTATCTCTGGAAGTAAATGTCAAAAACTGTTATGCAAGTTCATTGGTAATATGAATTATTTAGGCAGCCCACCACAACCTCCTCAAGAGCAATTAGGGACAGGCAATAAATATTGGCCAGCTACAATAACCACATCTCAGGAAAGAATGAAAGAATGAGAAAAAGAATACAGTGGGTTATATATTTACAGATGCACTGCAACATCTATTGCAAAAACTTGAAATCTTGTACCTAATTTATAGTAAGCCACATTTGAAATTTGAGGTATATTTCTTACTAAGATCAAAGAGCAAACAAATGAATAAAAATTCTAAAATTTCCGCAAATTTGGGGCGATAACTCTGAATTTGATTCTGGAAGCTGGTACATAGGAATATTTGCATCTTAGTCAACAAGAGTGAATTTCCATTATGATAGCAATTCTCATGTATAGGATACATTTCAATGATTCAGATTGAGGAGGAAACAGAACATAGAAGCAGAGTTGGAAACTAAATATCAAGAAGGTATGGGACCAAAACAAAGATTTAAGGCAAGAACTTGGAGCAATGTTTTTACAGTTTCTGTAACATTATTTTAACTAAAATTAAAAACCTTCCAACATGTGAGGAAACAACATCCGAGCTATCTTATATATTTAGTATACATCTTAAACTAAATATCATATCAAAAACCATTTTCACCTGTAGGACTATACTATAATTTTAAAAATATCATATTTGAAATAATCCTTTGTCAAATCTGTCTTTTGAACAATGAACAAAATATCCTGAATTATGACAACATTATGTGAGTGAGGAAGGACCTAGCCAAGGCTCCTGGTTCTAATTAATAGCCTGCAATGTTTACTTTTTGAAACTTCAGAGGCTGAATTTTGGGCCCCGCTGACATTGGGAATGCAGGCTGGAACCCTGGTTTCCTGACTCCATTCCCAACATTGGCTGTTTTGGCTTCTTGCAGCCATGAGGAAGGCAATTAAGTTTGTTTCGAGTTTTGTCGAGCAGGGATTAATGAAGTTGACTGGCATTTTCTACTCAGCTTCTACTTTCTCAACTGATCACCGACCTGGAGACAGGGTTCCGATAATGAAGGTGGCCTACAAGACTTCTCTGTCTGCCTCAGTGGATTTACTGTAAACTGTCTGAAAAGGCACCTTCTTGTTCAAGCATTCTCCTAGTTACTGATCTCATACTCGCAACCACACTTATTATGAGAGACAGCCTGTCTCCATGATAATTAAGTTCTCATTCAGGTGAAGAAAAGTTTCCAACCGGAGGTGTGTTTGGAACTTGAAAACAGTCCCAACTTCTACTCCTCACCTCTGTAGGGAAAATTCAACCCTTAGTCTCTACAGTAGGATGACAAAGGGATAGATTTTAGTTAAAATGCACTCTGGGATAGCTTTCTTTCCACGACGCAGAATAAACTCAGACATTTCAGTACACAAAGTTAATGGAGCAATGATTAATTCACGTAGCACCAATTCTAGCACATCAGTAAAGAATGTTGGGTGGACAGCCTAGGGAATGGCCCATAGCCCAAGCCAGGGGAATCAGCATTAGCTTGAATAATGCTGTGTGAACAAGCTAATTCTCCATAATGTCTTCAAGAGAGATAGAGTGAAAATTCACTCTGTGTGCTTAAACCTTCTCAGCAATTACAAACTGAGAAAGTAACTCAACATAGACAGTGCTGCTGGCAGTTGACTGATGCTTTTTGCAAAAGATAGTAATCTGAATTGACAGCTTAAAAGGTTATAGTTTCTGTAGAAAAATAAATGAAGATGAACAGTTACATTGTTCCAATTTACACACAAAAATGGTCTGATAAAAATGTCCAACTGCCTCAGGATAAGCATGTAGCCAAGCCAGAAATGTGAGTTCATCAGAGTTTGCGCGCTTTGTTGGGTAAAACCAAGCTTTGTTCATTTTAATCTCACAAAGAGAAACTGTACACTGGACAGGGAATTCCAATTCAAATGCAAACCTCAGTGAAATGCCTGTGAGCTGAGCCAAATTTTGACTGTGCCGATGACTCACATTGTGTTTTCACATGTCCTCATTTAGCTTAAAAGAGTTTAAAAGGTTTGCAAGAGATTGGGTAACCAAGCTGAATGTCTGAACTGAGATTGGTTTATCATCACGATAATCACCTTTATAAAAGGCAAGTAAGTTGATGTCAAAGGCAAGCATAATTGAATCATTGACTGAATTATAGGGGGCTGAATATCTGTAGGGGGCTTAATATCTGTAGGGGGATGAATATCTGTAGGGGGGTGAATATCTGTAGGCTTGCAGAGGTAGCTTAGTCCTCAGGAAGTTTGTAAAGCTGTTTCCTGAATTGATTCCTCTATGTTTGCTGCCTCTAAGTGCTATTCCTGAAGGTCAAATAAGAATTGAATGGCATGTGAGCAGCAAGAATCCAGTTAAGGATGGCAGTGAAGCACATTTTCTTCAATTTTCCAAGCCACAAGGGATTTTTATATCATCAGATGCCTGTTTTGTAACAGAAAGTCTAAGCAGTGACTCATTTGAGGGATTGTATACATTTGCCAGCAGTAATCCACAGCACGAATTTATCTCCAAGCAGAAGGCATGCCTTGAACTCATTTTAGGGAGACTGATGTCTTTGTGAGTCATTGCCCTGTTCCAATGGTAGCTGCTTCCCTCCCTCTGGAGTTGCTTCCACTCTGCCATTGTTGCTCCTACTGATGACCACAAATGTCCCACAATATGAGGGCAATGGTGCCTCGTTGGTTGGGCCTCCTAACACTGGAACCCAACTGCTGTCTACAACTGGATATGGTTTCAGGAGGAAATTCATATTTGGCCGTTTCCATGAAGATCATGTCAATCATTCTGCCATGGTCACTTGTAGACTTTCAATCTGGAATTCATTCCAGTGCTGGGACCATAAACCACCGGGAAAATCCAGTCCCACTGGATCAGGAGGAGGTCATTTATTTGATCATTCCTGTGCAGTTACTAAGAGGGGTGCAGGTACCCAGGGATAGCTTTGTATTTGCAGTTACTGGGGGAGGTGCCAACATAATTCAGAATCAAATTTTAATTTGGCTTTTCTTTTCAGAATATCGGATTCAATCTTTCAATTAAAGTAATCCCCATAGGTGAGAATAACTAGGTAGGATTGCTACCAAAATCCAGCTCCTAACAATTCATTAAATCGACAAAATTATAGAGCCTATGCAGACTTAAAATATCTTGGACAAACATCATGCCTGTGGAGAAATGCCAGTTGTAAGAATACATCAGCACTGGCAAAAGAAAACATTCAAATGAATATTTCACTGAAATGTCACGTAGGATACCAAAAAGAAAATGAAATATGCCTACATAGTCCTTCAAAAGCTATTGTTCCCAAGAGGAGATGATTTGAAAATAATCTGCTGTTATTTAAGTCTAGACAGAATTTGATTACTGTTAAAGAAACACAAAAGTTTTGGCCTGAAGTAGTAATTGCACAGCCAATCTACCATCAATCAATATACATTACCCATTTTTTTTGCAGTAACAGACCTTGTACTGATGTTTAGTTTCCATAGAAACAAGTGCTTTAAACTATCTACAACACATACTTAACAGAAAAGAAATGTTCTTCAAATACACCATAAAGTCAGTTTAACCTTTCATTGTTTCAACAAGTGTAGCTCAGCTAACGTGCAAATATCCCAATGCTATTAACTTATTCTAATTAATTTATTCACTGTTTCAGAGGAGAAATACAATAAAAACAACTTCACAGCTTTTTAATGCATATCGCTTTCTTAGTAGTTCAAAACAGCCTGAATTTTATTCTCTCACCTAACACCCATTCTCTCGTGCTGTACAAAAGTAATTACTATTCATTAAAATGAGAATACAAAGTCCACTACCACACATCTGATACTTTCTATGTGTAACAATATTGTGAACTCAGTCTTAAACTTCATGCATAGGTTGTGGACATTGTTGGCTGTGAGACCATTTAATACCTCTCCCTAATTGCCCTTGAATGGCATGGCTCAATAGGGCCATCTCAGACAACATTTGAGACTCAACCATGTTGTTCTGGGTCAGGAGTCACATGTAGGCCAGAAAAGGCAAGGATGGCAGAGTTCTTCCTCTATAAGAAAATAATGAACTAGATGAGTGTTTTTCTAACAATTGTCAGTGGTTACATGGTTTCCATAACATAGAAAATAGAACGAGGTAAAAACATGCTCAGTGACTTCCGCCAACCCTACTGCCGTGGTCCCCACCACTTCCGCCCCCATCAGCGCCACTCACCTGCATTCTGCTGACACGCCCCCCACGGACACTATCCCCACCCCCCAGAACCCCGAGGGGAACACTACCCCTGCTCATGACTCCACCCCGATTGCCCCCACTATCACACCCACTCCAGTTACAGGTTCCGCCCCCACTCCCAACTCCACACCCACACCAGATCCCAGCTCCCAGCCCTGCCGAGTTTTCACCATCCCCCCAGACCTCCCCCTCACTGAGGACGAACGATCAGTCCTCAGCAAAGGACTCACCTTCATCCCACTCCGCCCGCGCATCAATGAATTTAATACACGCCGTGACGCCGAACAATTCTTCCGTCGCCTCCGCCTCCGAGCTTACTTTCACAATCAGGACTCCCGCCCACCTTCCGAGGACCCCTTCCCCCACCTCCAACACACGGCATCCACCTGGACACCCACGCTGGCCTATTACCTGCCCTCGACCTCTTCATTTCCAACTGCCGCCTGGACATTAACCGCCTCAACCTGTCTACCCCCATCCCCCACTCCAACCTCTCACCCTCACAACGCGCAGCCCTCCAATCCCTCTGCTCCAATCCCAACCTCACCATCAAGCCAGCGGATAAGGGGGCGCAGTGGTAGTCTGGCGCACTGACCTCTACACCGCTGAAGCCAAATGTCAACTCGAGCACACCTCTTCCTACTGCCCCCTCGACCATGACCCCACCCCCCCATCACCAAACCATCATCTCCCAGACCATACAGAACCTCATCACCTCAGGAGATCTCCCACCCACAGCTTCCAACCTCATAGTCCGGGAACCCCGCACTGCCCGGTTCTACCTCCTTCCCAAGATCCACAAGCCTGACCACCCTGGCCGACCCATTGTCTCAGCATGCTCCTGCCCCACTGAACTCATCTCTACCTACCTCGACACTGTCCTGTCCCCCCTAGTCCAGGAACTCCCCACAAACGTTCGAGACACCACCCACGCCCTCCACCTCCTCCAAGACTTCCGTTTCCCCGGCCCCCAATGCCTCATCTTCACCATGGATATCCAATCCCTCTACACCTCCATCCGCCATGACCAGGGCCTCCAAGCCCTCTGTTTTTTCCTCTCCAGACGTCCCCAACAGTACCCTTCCACCGACACTCTCATTCGTTTGGCCAAACTGGTCCTCAACCTTAACAATTTCTCCTTTAAATCCTCCCACTTCCTCCAGACCAAAGGGGTAGCCATGGGCACCCGTATGGGCCCCAGCTATGTCTGTCTCTTTGTTGGCTACGTAGAGCAGTTGATCTTCCGTAATTACACCCGCACCAATCCATCTCTTCCTCCGCTACATTGATGACTGCATTGGCGCCACCTCGTGCTCCCGTGAGGAGTTTGAGCAATTCATCAACTTCACCAACACATTCCACCCTGACCTTAAATTTACCTGGACCATCTCTGACACCTCCCTCCCCTTCCTGGACCTCTCCATCTCCATTAATGACGACCGACTTGACACTGACATTTTTAACAAACCCACCGACTCCCACAGCTATCTGGATTACACCTCTTCCCACCCTACCTCTTGCAAAAATGCCATCCCGTATTCCCAATTCCTCCGCCTCTGCTGTATCTGCTCCAGGAGGACCAGTTCCACCACAGAACACACCAGATGCCCTCCTTCTTTAGAGACCGCAATTTCCCTTCCCACGTGGTTAAAGATGCCCTCCAACGCATCCCGTCCACATCCCGCACCCCTCCGCCCTCAGACCCCACCCCTCCAACCGTAACAAGGACAGAACGCCCCTGGTGCTCACCTTCCACCCTACCAACCTTCGCATAAACCAAATCATCTGCTGACATTTCCGCCACCACCAGACTTCTGCCACCACCAGACAGACCCCACCATCAGGGATATATTTCCCTCCCCACCCCTTTCCGCCTTCCGCAAAGACCGTTCCCTCCGTGACTACCTGGTCAGGTCCACGCCCCCCCTACAACCCACCCTCCCATCCTGGCACTTTCCCCTGCCACCGCAGGAACTGTAAAACCTGCGCCCACACCTCCTCCCTCACCTCTATCCAAGGCCCTAAAGGAGCCTTCCACATCCATCAAAGTTTTACCTGCACATCCACTAATATAATTTATTGTATCCGTTGCTCCCGATGTGGTCTCCTCTACATTGGGGAGACTGGGCGCCTCCTAGCAGAGCGCTTTTGGGAACATCTCCGAGACACCCACACCAATCGTGGGCGGCACGGTGGCACAGTGGTTGCTGCCTCACAGCGCCAGAGACCCGGGTTCAATTCCCGACTCAGGCGACTGACTGTATGGAGTTTGCACATTCTCCCCGTGTCTGCGTGGGTTTCCTCCGGGTGCTCCGGTTTCCTCCCACACTCCAAAGATGTGCAGGTTAGGTGAATTGGCCATGCTAAATTGCCCGTAGTGCTAGGTAAAGGGGTAAATGTAAGGTAATGGGTGGGTTGCGCTTTGGCGGGTCGGTGTGGACTTGTTGGGCTGAAGGGCCTGTTTCCACACTGTAAGTAATCTAATCTAATCTAATCTAATCTAATCTAATCAATCAACCACACCGCCCCGTGGCCCAACATTTCAACTCCCCCTCCCACTCTGCCGAGGACATGGAGGTCCTGGGCCTCCTTCACCGCTGCTCCCTCACCACCAGACGCCTGGAGGAAGAACGCCTCATCTTCCGCCTCGGAACACTTCAACCCCAGGGCATCAATGTGGACTTCAACAGTTTCCTCATTTCCCCTTCCCCCACCTCACCCTAGTTCTAAACTTCCAGCTCAGCACTGTCCCCATGACTTGTCCGGACTTGTCCTACCTGCCTATCTCCTTTTCCACCTATCCACTCCACCCTCTCTTCCCTGACCTATCATCTTCATCCCCTCCCCCACTCACCCATTGTACTCTATGCTACTTTTTCCCCACCCCCACCCTCCTCTAGCTTATCTCTCCACGCTTCAGACTCACTGCCTTTATTCCTGATGAAGGGCTTTTGCCCGAAACGTTGATTTTGAAGCTCCTTGGATGCTGCCTGAACTGCTGTGCTCATCCAGCACCACTAATCATAGAAAATAGAACGGTACAGTGCAGTACAAGCCCACCGACCTGTGAAAATAATCTGATGCCTATCTAACCTGCACCATTCTATTATTATCTATATGTATGCCCAATGCCCATTTAAATGCCCTTAACGTCGGTGAGTCTACAACTATTGCAGGCAGTCTGCTCCAAGCCCCTACTACTCTCTGAGTGAAGAAACTACCCCTGATGTCTGTCATAAGTCTGTCACCCCTCAATTTAAAGCTATGTCCCCACATGTTAGCCGTCACCATCCGAGGAAAAAGGCTTTCACTGTCCACCCTATCTAACCCTCTGATTACCGTCTCGACTAAGTCACCCCTCAACCTTCTTCTCTCCAACAGTTCCCTCGGCCTTTCCTCATAAGACCTCCCTTCCCTACCAAGCAACATCTTAGTAAATCTCCTCTGAAGCCTTTCCAAAGCTTCCACATCCTTCCTATAATGCGGTGACCAGAACAGCAGGCAATACTCCAGGTGCAGCCGTACCAGTGTCTTGTACAGCTGAAACATGACCTTGTGGCTTTGAAACTCAATCCCCCCTACCAATAAATGCCAGCAGACCATATGCCTTCTTAACAACCCTATCAAAGTTGAAACTTTATTGCTGGAACAGCACAGCAGGTCAGGCAGCATCCAGGGAACAGGAGATTCGACGTTTCGGGCACAGGCCCTTCTTCCTGAAGAAGGGCCTGTGCCCGAAACGTCGAATCTCCTGTTCCCTGGATGCTGCCTGACCTGCTGTGCTGTTCCAGCAATAAAGTTTCAACTTTGATCTCCAGCATCTGCAGACCTCACTTTCTCCTCTAACAACCCTATCAACCTGGGTGGCAACTTTCAGGGATTTATGCACCTGGACACCGAGATCTCTCTGTTCATCTACACAACCAAGAATTTTACCATTAGCCCAGTACTCTACATTCCTGCTACTTCTTCCAAAGTGAACTACCTCATACTTTTCCACATTAATCTCCACTTGCCACCGCTCAGCCCAGCTCTGTATCTTATCTATGTCCCTCTGTAACCCACAACATCCTTCAGCACTATCCATATATCCACCGACCTTACTGTTATCTGGAAACTTATTAACTCATCCTTCTACGCCCACATCCAGATCATTTATAAAAATGACAAACAGCAGTGGCCCCAAAATAGATCTTTGCAGCACACCACAGGTAACTGAACTCCAGGATGAACATTTTCTATTAGCCACCACCCTCTGTCTTCTTTCAGCAAGCCAATTTCTGATCCAAACTGCTAAATCACCCTCAATCACAAAACTCCGTATTTTGTGCAAATAATGCTAGCTTTCAGTCTAGATATTTAGATTTGCAAATTTCACTACTTGCGATGATGGGATACAAATGCATTCCCCAGAACATTAGCCTGGATCCATGGATTACGAGTCCAGTGACAATACTGGTCAGCCACAACTTCCAGAAGAAAGATATCTACAATTTATACAGAGGAAGTGATGCTGCATGTCTGCAGATTATTGGTCAGATCACATTTGGAGTATTGTATTCAGTTCTGGGCACCTTGTTTATTAAAGCCCTGGACAGAATGCAAAGGAGATTTACTAGAATGAAGGGTTTTAGATACAAGGAAACATTAGAGAGATTGGGTTCATTCTCGTTAGAGCAGACAAGATTAAGAGGTGACCTTATTGAGATGCTCAAAATTGTGAACAATTTTGACAGGGTAAAGAAGGATATTCTGTTTCCAATGGTTAGTATGGAGACAGATTCTGCAGGAGGTTTCAAATGAGAGCTGGAAGTATATTTGAAAGGGACAATGTTGGAGAGTGATGGAGATAGGGCTGGAGAGGGGGACTAAGCTGGGTGGCTCTTTCAGGAGCCAGAACAGACACATTGGGTTGAATGTGGTTCTGTTCGCCGAGCTGGGAATTTGTGTTGCAGACGTTTCGTCCCCTGTCTAGGTGACATCCTCAGTGCTTGGGAGCCTCCTGTGAAGTGCTTCTGTGATGTTTCCTCCGCTTCCGCGGCAGAGACAGGCCACTATAAATACCGGAGGGAAGATCACAGAAGCGCTTCACAGGAGGCTCCCAAACACTGAGGATGTCATCTAGACAGGGGACGAAACGTCTGCAACACAAATTCCCAGCTCGGCGAACAGAACCACAACAACGAGCATCCGAGCTCCAAATCTTCTCACAAACTTTGAAGACCTCTTGTACTGTAAAATTCCATGAAATATTCACCACAGTTTTTTTTGAAAAGTAAGTATACCACTCAAGAATAAGCTTTATTTTTTGTCTTAACCCAGCCATTGGTTTAAAATTGAATAACATACATGTTTATAAAATTCTTGTTGAATCTGGCCAAACACAATTAAAAATCAGATATAAAATGCCTTTTGTTATTAACAGACTAATCTGACACTTCTGTAATTGCCCTGTATAACAGGTGAGGATTCTAATGGTTTACTCATGGAATAAAATCCTTTGACAATTGTTTAGAAACTTTGCTGAGAGGTGATGACATCTTCCATCTTAATGAAGCCTCTCCACTTGGATATCTTTTCCACTACTTGCCCTGTCAAGAATATCACAGTGCTGGGGCGCTGATGATCATTTAATCACACTCTTGCCTGACTCCCTATTATTTGCCTTCTGATGTATGACCTAAGATGTTTTCCTCGAGATATCTTCATTGCTGACTTTCTTCAGCCTCTGCCTCAAACCACTTTTCATCATTACAGATTTCTCTCTCTTCTGCATTCACTGCCTTCTTATCCTCCCATAATTTCTCCCTCCAGATAAATTCCTTTCTCATATTCACAGCTACCCAATTGAGCCTGCTATTTACATGGTCTTTCCATCATATCAACCACAAATTAAACTATTTTTGATTATTGCCATGTACTCCCCTTGACTGTATTCCCATTAAACTGTTGATTACCCAACTTCTCCTCCCCATCCTCGTTAGCAAATATCATTACCATCATCATTTCTCAAAAATCAAACCTTTGACACCAGTGTTAATGTAAACAACCTCCTCACTCTATGATCCTTGAAAATGTTATAACCCACTAGATTTATGCCCAGTTTTCTGAGGATGCCACATTAAATATCTTCAATGATGTTTTTGCCCTTACTACAGACTGAAACAGCACATATCAAAGCCACAATAGATTTTCTTTGTGACCATGCCAAAGATAATCTACCCCTTGATGTCCTTCTTCATAGTGAGCCGTTAATGATGTTGAGATCACACCATCATCTTTCATTACCTCTCCACCATTTACTAGCGAGCTCGGTCTGTGCTTAGCTGGTTCACTTCTTGTTCGTCTAATCACAGCCAGAGTATCACCTACAAAGGTTTCTCTTCCCATTTATGCTTAGTTATTTCTGATGTTCCTCAAAGATCTATCTCTAGCCTCCTCCTATGTCTAATCTACATGATGCCTGTGGCAATATCATCAAAAAGCCCTGTAATATCTTCCATATGCACACTCCCAACACCTAGCTCGATTTCACAATCTCCTCTCAACTCGTCCACTGGTCCTAAAATATCAGTTTGCTCGTCCAAAATCCAGAGCTGGATGAGCAGAAATTTCTGTCAACTATTTGACGGATTGAAGCCATTATTATCAAACATGCTCCAAATTTTGTTCCCTTGCTACTGACTCCATTCTTCTCCCTGGAGACAATGAGTCAAAAAGTCAATTTGCAATGTTTATGTAATTGTTGACCCCAGGATGAGCTCCTAACAACATATTCACATCATCCTCAAGACTGCCTCTGGCTTTTCTCCAGCTCAGCTCATCTGCTGCTAAAATCCTTGGCTATGCTCTATTGTTATTCAGGGATTTTTTTATTTCAATGCATTTTTGTCTGGTCTCTCACCTGCTGGCCTCCAGAAACGTAAACTGAGTTGAAACTCTTCTGTTAATATCTTAACTTGCACTAGGTCTTGTTCATCTGTCGTGCAATTCTTGACTGAGCATTTTAATTGTTCTACCACTGGTGTCTATACCTTCAGATATTCTGGAATTCTGTCCCTAAGACATTACTTAAAATCCTACCTCTATGATCAAGCTTCTGGTCAACAGATTTAAAATCTCCTAATGTGGTTCAGTTCCATTTTTAATTTTATAACACTCCTGTGTAGCATGTAGGGATGCTTTACTGCTTTACAGGCGCTGCACAAATATAAGAACTTGTTTGTCACTGGCCACTTGGTGGAAATTTCTTCTTGGTGGTGGAAATTGAATAAAGATTTGTACCCCTGTTGTCTTTCACTATGTCTCACACCTGCACACACAAAACATGGGTGCTGGGGAAAATATAAGCATTACCGCAGTTAGGCTGCAGTGTGGGGGGTTTTAGATTAAAGAAGAATTTAAAAAAAGAGTTATTGTTTCCTTAAAGATGATAGAGGTATAAGATATCAAAGCTGGTCTGAAATCCATCACCATTTTTTAAAATGCTAAGCTCTGATCCATTTTCCAAATACTTTGTTGCATTACTTTGTGACAATAATTGCTTTGTGACAATAATTATAATCCACATGGGACAAAGCCACTGGCCAAGCTATATCAGCACACAAAACCAAAAACCTGACCATGTATATTAACTGCTCTGAAATTCTTGTAATTTGATTGCAATTGATTGTTCATTGCTGATTCGCAAGCATACAGTTTTTTTTACATTTTGTAGTACTTTACCCTAATAGCCATTTGTTGGGTTTACCATTAGTCTTAACATTGGTTTTGAAGCTTGGGGAAATTATTGCAGAGAGTGATCCTGTCCTCATTCTGTGGTTAACTGGATGGCTGAGTTGTTGTGTAGAGAGAAACCAATAACATGGGCTAATTCCGAAGCTGCCAAGGCGTTACCTTCTCAGCCTCGCCCCTTGCTGAAGGACTGGTGATCCTCGGGTTAAATACACCACCAGCTGTTTCTCTCTAATGAGAGCAATTCAGCCTGTGCCCTTGCTGTCTGGGACTATGCTGACTTTTACTTCTCTGTTCGTCGGATAGAATTTAATCTGACCTCTGGGAGAGGGCTCCTGCTCTCAGCTAGAATTGAAAACATTAATCAATTTTGCTCCAACTTCCAGCCTTCTCTCACCTTCAGCTGCTCCATCTGAGTCTTCCCTTCCCTTCATTTACTTCTCTGATTCCATTTCTGGGAACAGGCTGTCCACAAATATCCATTACAAGCCTACCAACTCCCACAGTTACCCAGACTACACTTCCTCACACCCTAACCTCCGCAAGCTTTCTGTTCCAAACTCCCAGTATCTCTGTCTGTTGCAACGATGCTACCTTCTGGATGCATCTGAAATGACTTCCTTTTTGCTCAACCAAGGATTCCATTCCCCTCATTTGTGAAATACAGGGCTCTCAGTTGGATCCGACCTATTTTCCACACTTCTGCCCTCACCCTTCCTTCCAGAACGACAAAAGGCTTCCCCTTGTCCTCACTCTTCATTTCAGTTATCTCCACATTAAAAGTTTCTCCACAGGATACCATCACCAAATACATCTTACCTTCCCTTCCATTGTGAGCATTTGGCAGGGTCTGTTTCCTTTGTGTCACCCTGGTCCAATCTTCAATCATTCCCAACTCACCTACGAAATCTTAGCCTGCACCTTCTAAACTCAAAGGACAAAAATAGCAGATACATGGGACCACCACCATCTAGAAATTCACCTACAAATTGCACACCACCCTAACTTGGAACTATATTGTTAGTCCTTCATATCGCTGGGTCAGAATCCTGGAGCTCCCTTCCTCACATCATTGTGGGTATCCACACACCACAAGCACAGCAGTGGTTTAAGAAGGCAGCTCACCATAACTTTCTCCAGATCAGTTAGGAATGGGCAATAAACACTGGCCCAGTCAGCAATGTAGACATCTGTTTTCTGGCCATTGTTAGGACCACTGCCATTGAGATTTGGTCTTGCAGCAACACAGACTGGATATAGTGTGAATGGATGAGCAATTTTAGCTGTGTTCCTTTGGTTTGTGTTATTAATTTAGGTCAGACCAGGAATCAAACCTGGAACTTCCCTGGCTTGTTCAGCTGTGTTAGTGGAAACACTTGCTGAGTTGTTAGGAAGATATTATAAGCTAAAAACACAATGAACTGTAGAAAGCTCTGGAGGAAAAATCAACTTCACAATTAAAATTCATTTAACTTTGCACCCCTGCAGGTTTACTGAGCAATGGAACACGCTCAAGTAAAAATAATTATTTAGAAGTTACTCACTGCAGGTGAAGAGCTTTAGAGTGTTTCTGAGACAGTAAGAAAACTCATTTTTATCACGAGAAATTCATTCGGCAGAGCAGATCACCTGACCATTATAGAATTTGCCTGATATTTATTTGAACAGGTTGAAAATTATGCCTCATTTTTCTTTTCATCACTTTGTGATTTTTTTTTTAGTCCTGAACAAACGAAAAGGACCAGGAGTAGGTCATTTGGATCTTTAAGTTTAATCCAATCTTCAACAAACTCATCAGCAGTTCCAGCAACATCTGTGGAGACAGAAAGAGAGCTAACATTTTGAGTCCGGTATAACTCTTCAGGACAAGAATAGACAATACCAGATGCGAAGTATTGATTCTGTTTCTCTTCCCACAGATGCTGCTGAACCTGCCGAGTGTTTCCAGCACGCCTTTTTTTATTTCCGATTTCCAGCAGCTCATACATTTTGCTTTGATTCAACAAGATTGGTTTCTGATCTTTAAATTCAAAATCCCTCCCCGCATTATCTATCTATCCCTTAATTAATTAATATCCTAAAATCTATCAATCTATTTCTTGGATTAATGACTCTCTGGGATAGAGAATTTTAAAGGTCCATTACCCTTTGAGTGAACAGCATATTGTGGAGATCAAGTAGATTGTTAGGGTGCATTCCTTCCTTTAGTTCAGTGTTTGTCATAGTTAGTAGCTGTAGACAATTTTATATATCATCTTTACTAACTGACAATGTGATATTTGTGGAATATCCTTCCCTTTCTCTACTACACAGATATCTGAATTTCTCTGGCAGGCAATTCCTGCTCATCAGCATGAAAAATATTTCGCAGCTGAGAACCTGCCATACAAATCCTCATATTCTGTACCTTCTCCAGAAATACTTTATTCATTGGGTCAGTCATCTGTGCAAAGGATTGTAACTGTCAATAGCATGAACAGTGAAGGCAGCGTTGGATGATAAGTACAATCATGTTTGCTGTTTTGCACAGAGTAAACAATCCTAATCTCCACACTCAATGAATGCCAGAGTTTAAAGTACTTTTCTCAATGTGCAAGACATTTAAAATATTTCCATACACCAGTGGAATGCAGCGTGCTACTGAAGTATCAAAGTGAACAGGGTTTTGCAACATTAACTGCCATTTGCTGAGTTATGATTGCTGCAGGGAAAGGAACTTAAAAGCTTGTGTTCTTTGATACTATCTCTAGCTACATATTGTAATTAATCTATGTACCAACAAGACAAAAATTGGAGGGTTTGTTTCAACACTTTTTCATACATTTTTTGTATTCCACATATTTTAGGATAATATTTCTGCTGAGTTTCCAGATCTCATCACCTTATTGGGAATGCTGTAGAATCAATGTAAACTGTTTCCGCCACCTTCACTGCCAAACGTATGGTTTAATGGAAATTTTTGGTGTAGTTCAGGGAATATTGGAGAAAAGTGACAGATTGAGGCTGAATTTTTAATCTGCACAATAGCTGTGTCAAAATTTGCAACATATTTCAGTGTTACAGTCCCTTACCACAATATAGCAGGGCAGAAACTCAATGGGATCTCCAGCCAATCATTGTCTGTGTTACTGAACTTGGACTGTTTTCCTGGGGCAAGGTATTTCAGACGTAAACCTATTCTCTTACAGCATTTATACAAATGCCCCCCTTGCGTGAGGTGGGTAAACAAAGAGAATAAAACTGCAAGAGTGCATTGACACAGATCATCTTGATGGCGTTGGTGTCTGAAGATAAATACTTTAACGTTATTCAACATTTCAATTTTCTCCTTTAATGAAGACAATGTATTGAAATCAATTGATAGGTGTTGCATATTAGGGTTAGGGTTTGTAGAAATCACCAATGTCAATATTCTTTGGAAGCACATCCTCAACAAATGGTGGGATCTTGCTGTAGGAGATCCCTGCAATAGGATTAGGGTAGCAATAGAGTACAAGGGAGGGAAGGAAGCTAAACCTTGTCGATGATAGCACAACATTGCAAAAGGGATATTGAAAGATTAGGTGAATGGGCAAAACTGTGACAGACAAAGGTCAATGTATGGCAGTGTGAGGTTCTTCATTTCTGACTGATTAGGGTCCTTTCTAGATGGTATAAAGTTAAATACAGTGGATGTCTAAAGAGCCTTGAGGGTTCAGGTGCACATTTCTTTAAAATGTCACGAACAGTTGCAGAAAATAATCAAGAAGGCTAAAGAAATGTTGGCCTTCATCTCGAGAGGACTGGAGTAGAGGGATACAGAAATTATGTTGCAGATATGTTGGAGGGAGTACAATATAAGCTTACAGGAATGACACCTGGACTTCAGGAGTTAATTTATGGGGAGAAAACATACAAATTAGACTTGTTTTCTCCAGAATGTAGAAATTTAAGGGGTGATCTAATCAAAGTCTCCGTGATATTAACAGGAAAAGACAGAGTAGATAAAGATAAACTATTACCACTGGCTGGGCATTCTAGAACTAGGGGCATCGTCTGAGGATTAGGGCCAAACCGTTCAGGAGAGATGTTGGGCAGCACTTCTACACACAAAGGGTGGTAGAGATTTGGAACTCTCTCCCATAAATGGTCGTGGATGCTGGCTCGATTGTTAATGTTAAATCTGAGATAAATACATGTTTTTTTGAACAAAGATATTAAGGGATATTGACCAAAGACAGATATATGGAATTAAGTCACAGATCATTCATGATCTCAATGAATATTGGACTGGGGTAGACAAAGCCAGATGTCACATGACACCAGTCACAAGTCACATGATACCACATGACACCACCTCCTCCTCAACTAGTTTGACAGGGGGGTGGGAACCAGAGATACACATCTGAGAGGGGGGTAGGTGTAGATGGGGCAGTGACAGGGTGTAGTGAATCTATCAAGGAGGTTTTTCATGTGATGAAACAAAGGGATTGGTTGAAGTGTGTCTGCTTTAACACAAGGAGTGTCAGAAATAAGTGTGATGAATTTAGAGCATGGATCAGTACTTGGGACTATGATGTTGTGACCATAATGGAGACATGGGTTTCACAGGGGCAGGAATGGTTGCTGGATGTTCCAGGGTTTAGAACATTTAAAAAGAACAGGGAGGGTGGAAAAAGAGGAGGGAGTGTGCCATTGCTAATTAGAGAGTGCATCACAGCTACAGAAACAAAGGCTGTCGAGGAAGGTTTGTCTAGTGAGTCAGTATGGGTGGATGCTGGGAACAGCAAGGGAACAGACACCTCATTAGGGGTTTTCTACAGACCCCCTAAAAGCAGTAGGGGGATCAAAGAACTCATAGGCCGGCAGATTCTGGAATAATGCAGATGTAGCAGGGTTGTTGTTATGGGTGACTTCAACTTTCCCAACATTGACTGGAACCTCCTTAGTGTAGATTGTTTGGATGGAGCTGTTTTTGTCAGGTGTGTTCAGGAGGGTTTCCTTACTTAGTACGTAAACAGACCGATGAGGGGAGAGGCCATCTTGGATTTGGTGCTCGGCAATCAGCCAGGACAGGTATCAGATCTCACAGTGGGAGAACACTTTGGTGACAGTGATCATAACTGCCTCACATTTACCATAGCCTTGGGGAGGGAAAGGAGCAGTTATCATGGGCAGATATTTAATTGGGGAAAAGGAAATTATAACACTATCAGACAGGACTTGGGAAGTACAGATTGGGAGCAATTATTCCACAGAAAGGACTCAACAGACATGTGGCAACTATTTAAGGAGCAGTTGTTATGAATGATGCATAAATTTGTTCCTCTGAGACAGGCAAGAATGGCTGAGATTAAAGAGCCTTGGATGATGAGAACAAAGGAGCTTCTCCTCAAAAGGAAGAAGGCAGCTTACGTAAGGTGGAGGAAGCAAGGATCCAGCACAGCTTTGGAGGATTACAGGCTTGCTAGAAAGGAGTTCAGAAATGGACTGAGGAGAGCCGGGGTGGGGGGCACAATAAAGGCTTGGCAAGAAGGATTAGGGAAAATCCAAAGGCATTTTACTCAGACGTGAGGAATAAGAGAATGATGAGGGAGAAGGTAGGGACGATCAGGGATGGTGTAGGGAACTTGTGCGTAGTGTCTGAGCAAATAGGGGAAGCCCTAAATGAGTTTTTTGCTTTGGTTTTCACTAAGGAAAGGGAGCTTGTTGTAAATGAGAACTTTGAGGAGCTTCGAAATAGGCTTGAACAGATGAGGATTGATGAAGTTGGATTGCTGGAAATTTTGGCAAACATTAAGATTGATAAGTCCCCAGGGCCAGACCAGATTTATCCCAGGTTGCTCTGGAAAGTGAGACAGGAGGTTGCTAAGCGCTGGTGAAGATCTTTGCTTCCTCACTCTCCATAGGAGTTGCACAGGAGGATTGGAGGGAGGCAAATGTTGTCCCTCTTTTCAAGAAAGGTAAAAGGGAAATCCCTGTCAAGACCAGTCAGTCTTACATTTGTGGTCACTTTGCCTAATGAAGGAACAGTGATCTGGAACTTGTGATCTCAAATAAACCTGTTGAACTATAACCTGGTGTCATATGACTTTTAGGAGAACGTGAGGGCTGCAGATGCTGGAGATCAGAGCAGAAAATGTGTTGCTGGAAAAGCGCAGCAGGTCAGGCAGCATCCAAGGAGCAGGAGCATCGACGTTTCGGGCATAAGCCCTTCTTCAGGAATGAGGAAAGTGTGCCAAGCAGGCTAAGATAAAAGGTAGGGAGGAGAGACTTGGGGGAAGGGGTGTTGGAAATGCGATAGGCGGAAGGAGATTAAGGTGAGGGTGATAAGGTGAGGGAGATAGGCCGGAGTGGGGATGGGGGCGGAGAGGTCAGGAAGAAGATTGCAGGTTAGGAAGGTGGTGCTGAGTTCGAGGGTTGGGACTGAGACAAGGTGGGGGGAAGGGAATTGAGGAAACTGGAGAAATCTGAGTTCATCCCTTGTGGTTGAAGGGTTAGTTGTGCCCACACCTCCCCCCTTACTTCCCTCCAAGGCCCCAAGGGATCCTTCCATATCCACCACAAATTCACCTGCACCTCCACACACATCATTTACTGCATCCGCTGCACCCGATGTGGCCTCCTCTATATTGGGGAGACAGGCCGCCTACTTGCGGAACGTTTCAGAGAACACCTCTGGGACACCAGGACCAACCAACCCAACCACCCCGTGGCTCAACACTTCAACTCCCCCTCCCACTCCACCAAACACATGCAGGTCCTTGGACTCGTCTATCGCCAGACCATAGCAACACAATGGTTGGAGGAAGAGCGCCTCATCTTCCGCCTAGGAACCCTCCAACCACAAGGGATGAACTCAGATTTCTCCAGTTTCCTCATTTCCCCTCCCCCCACCTTATCTCAGTCCCAACCCTCGAACTCAGCACCACCTTCCTAACCTGCAATCTTCTTCCTGACCTCTCCGCCCCCACCCCCACTCCGGCCTATCACCCTCACCTTACCACCTTCATCTTAATCTCCTTCCACCTATCGCATTTCCAACGTCCCTCCCCCAAGTCCCTCCTCCCTACCTTTTATCTTAGCCTGCTGGACACACTTTCCTCATTCCTGAAGAAGGGCTCATGCCCGAAACGTCGATTCTCCTGCTCCTTGGATGCTGCCTGACCTGCTGCGCTTTTCCAGCGACACATTTTCAGGTCATAAGACTTCTAAAAGGATCCTTAAGCAAAGGATATGTTGTTAAAGTAAACAATAAAAGAGCCAGAGCCAAGTGATGAGTTTTGTTTTAACATTGCATCAACAAATATGTGTATTTATATTGTGTCTTTAACATTATAAAACTTGCCAAAATGCTTCACATGAGCATTATGAAACAAAACCATTGAAGGAGGGACAGATTTGGTTTCTCCCAATTCAGATGGAATGGAGTCAGGAAAAAGTATAAATAACTTTAGAATTTTTGACTGTAATTCCCAATTATATCCTTTTGTTCCTTTTGTGTGTCACCTTTGCACATCAGGGAGGTCTCTGTATGAACTCTACAAACACATCTGCCCAGGACCGACTGTCAGTGTGAGGGACACAGGAAATGTAAATTTCTTTTGTCATGTTATAAAGGATTTTGGAAGCCAAAAAAAATTGCACCAGGTGCGACAGTTCATGACTCCAGGGGAACCCTGCTGAGGTGCCTGGAACATTGAAAAAGGCAAATGTTAAGTATGTTAAACACCTTCAAATGTCACTATTAGATGCTGTGTTGTAATGTAGATGTGCTTTTCATGCAATGATAGGGCTCTGTCCTGCAATATGAAGTTGGCTCTTACATTGACCACCTTTGCATACGTGTTTAGGTGTATTACAGTAATTTTGCAATCGGAAAAAGTGAAAATACGTTCAAAACTATAGAGAAGGTGCTGGTAAATTCTCCCGCCATGTTTCGGACTGAGGCTAAATCTCTGGAAACTTTAGTTTTTAAATAAAATGTACCTGTTGAACGTAATGGCTTAGATCACAGCTTAGAAAGCTTGGCTTAGAAAGGCTAGGCGCTGGGAATTTGTTTCCGTTAGGCGGGGATATAGGGCACAGCCTTAGAATTAAAGGGGGTCAAATTAAAATGGAAATGAGGAGACATTTCTTCAGCCAGAGAGTGGTGGGCCTGTGGAATTCATTGCCACGGAGCACAGTGGAGGTCGGGACATTAAATGTCACCAAGGCAGAGATTGATACATTCTTAATCTCACAAGGAATTAAGGGCTACGGGGAGAATGCGGGGTAAGTGGCGTTGAAATATCTATCAGCCATGATTGAATGGCGGAGCGGACTCGATGGGCCAAATGGCCTTACTGCCACTCCTGTGTCTTATGGTCTTATGGTCTTAAAACCAAAATCCAAGCACCTACTACACTTTACCAAACTGCTTTGAAACTTGATTTTATTTATTGTCACAAAGAAAATAAAGAACATAGAATAAAAAGGCAGAAGAATAAAGAAATAAAGAGGTGTTCAACGCCACAGTCCCTCTTGTCAAGTGCTCTGCCATGGACCACGGGCCTTGTGGCCCCTTAGCCGCTGCAGCAGGAACAAAAGTCGCCACTCTTCAGCACAATCTTGCTTCTACCAATGCCCTCGCCACTAGGATCCTTCACTGGAACTCACCACACGACTGCTGCCGATACTGAAGGGTCTTGTACTTGCATCTATTACTGTCTCCATGAATTTGTGCTGGACGCAGATGCCACCAGGACCCTAAACCTATCTCTGCCATAGCAGCCCTGAGTCAGCGTTAGGACCACCTCGACAATGCAGAAGCTGCTGGGAACCCAGTCTCGCCTCTGATGCTGCATGAGTTTACAGTTGGCCCACTCTGCTTTCACCGAGACTGAGCTCTTCAACAAGTGGTAAGGAAAATAAAAGAGAATAAAAGAAAAAGAGAACAGAGAAAAAATGGAAAAAGAAATGTAAAGCAGAAGGAGTGGGCTAGCCCTGGGCTCAGATTCCTGATGAAGGGCTTATGCCCGAAATGTCGATGCTCCTGCTCCTTGGATGTTGCCTGACCTGCTGTGCTTTTCCAGCACCACATTCTCAACTCAGAAGCCCTACTGTACTGCCATCATAGTGAAAAGGGAATAAACACTATTTGCAGCCTCATTATGAAGGGTCTTTGAAAATAACAGCTCCATAAGATAGTGAGTTTACTTGGAACCTTCATGTCAAAGATATCTCTTAGTCCACCCATAATGAATCATGGGCAAGTAGCTAGGAACCATACATGGAGGGGCGGGGGTGGCCGAATGGAGTGTGATGGTGGGGGAGCATTTAGAAATGTATGGTCACGTTCACAGGAAGGAGCATGCGAGTCTGAAGGAGCATGAAAAGGGTCTGTGAGAATGTGAGGGCTACAGGGAGTAAGGGCTATTTTTGGAAGTTGAGCTGATATTGCAGAAAACCTAAATGGGCCTTCAAACCAGTCCACTTCATGCCTGCATCCTCCCAACAATGTGCAAAGAATTGGAAAAGTTGAGCCCCAGCCCACAGGTGAAAGTATTATGGTACCGACCGTACGGGCACTGATGTCAGGCTTCAGTTTCCAAACTCAGGAAATGGCCCAACTTATACTTCCCGAGCCCAACATGAAAATCCAGCCCATTAGTTCAGATGACTGAAAACATGACCAAAGAGGAAAGTTTGAAGAAGCAGGTTAAAGGACGAAAATGAGGTCCATCCAGACAGTGTGACATGTCGGGGGGGGCACTTTCAAAGCCTATGGCACAGGTAACTGAGGGCACAGCCACAATCTATTCAACAATGTTATTGGGGAATGCACACAAGGACAGACTTAGAGGAATGCAGATAATTCCAAAGATTGGGGAGCTGAAAGAGATTTCAGAGATATAGAGAGGCAAGGCCACGGAGGAATTTCAAAAAAAAACAAGGATGAGTATTTTAAAAGCAAAATATTGTTTGACCAGGAGCCAATGTATGTCAGAAAAACGGGGTCAATAGAAAAGGAGGAAATTGCTGTGATTTAAGATAGGGGCAGCAGAGTTTTGGACAATGTCAAGGAAGGGAAGGTATGGAAGAATCACAATAGTTGAGTCTAGAAACAATGAAAGCATGAATGAGAGTTGGAGCAGCAAATGAGCTGAAATTGAACCATGTTAAGGAAATGGGAATAGGAGCTCTTAGTGATCTATGTATGAGGCTTGGAAACTCAAATTTGGATGAAATGTGACACCATGGCTATGAACACACGTTGTCAGGGAATAGGGAGGAGTTGACAATTTGGTATCTTAATTCTTTCTCTTTACCTTCTAATTGTTTTGTTTTGACTTGACTTAATTCCTAATGTTTTTGCATTCTATTTCATCCTGTATTTTTTCCTCTCTGCTTGCAGGACAATGTAGCACTGAATAGAAGGGAGCTTAGTTGTGTCGAAGGAGTATCCCACTATTTTAGGTCTTTGAGTCCCTTTACAGAAGCCAGACATATTTACTGGAATCACTTGTTGCTGTCCAAAGTATCTACAAGTTCTGGCTATGACTGGGGCCATTCACTAGATGAACTTATGCAGTTGTGCAGGAGGTATATTGGCCACACAGTTTACCTGGGACAGATAACAATACAGAAATCGACAGTAAGGTTCAGTAGCAAAGGACCAAAGCACAATAGGTGTATTCCTCCTGAAAACTTATACAAGGTCTTGGGTTAAAATCTCCAGTATGTGATCTTCATAACCACAATAAACAAAATGAATAGAATGTGTCATGACACAGGATTTACGTAGAACATGGAACATAGAATATAGAAAAGTACAGCACAGAACAGGCCCTTAGGCCCACGATGTTGTGCTGAGGGTTACTCCTAATGTAAAACAAAATAACTTAACCTACGCACCCTCAACTCACTGCTGTCCATGTGCATGTCCAGCAGTCGCTAAAATGTCCCTAATGACTCTGCTTCCTCCACCAGCGCTGGCAATGCATTCCATGCATTCACACCTCTCTGCGTAAAGAACCTTCCTCTGACATCCCCTCTATAGCTTTCTCCTAATATCTTAAAACGATGACCCCTCGTGTTAGTCAATCCTGCCGCAGGGAAAAGTCTCTGGCTATTGACTCTATCTGTTCCTCTCATTCTCATTTCTGCCCACCAGTCTGTCCTGTATATGTAAGATATATCTTACTGAACAAGCTGAGGGAAGTCACCAAAGTGTGGTGTTTACTGCAGTGTGGACACGCTGGATCATCCATGAGTGCGTTTGTCAGTTAAAAGTTATTCTACCATGTAAGGATCATGTCCTGTTATTTTCGTACTTGTAAAATTGTGCATTGAAATGAGAAATAACTTTCTGTCAACCTGGTTCTGAAACCAGACAAATTGGGGAATATTGTGTACTTATTTAAAATCTTTAACTTTTGTGACATTCCCAGGAATAGCAGGGCTAGATTTCCAGCACGCCTCGTGACATCCATTAAAGTGGGTGATGTAGGACAGACAGTCCCCAGATTGGAAAATGGTTCCATTCTTGAGACCATTTGCAAGTCAATTTGCACACAAGTTGGAACACCATGCAGGACAGTGGAAAGCAGCTATTTGTGAGTACAGGAAATGTTTGTATGTCAGGTCGTTAAAATTATACCCTGGTATGGGATCGCATTCGTAAGTTCGATGTTCATAAATCAGGCACCCCCTGCGCTGTCAATAAAGCTATTTAAGTAGCCTATGAAAGACACAATCAAAATAATTGCTACAATCATTAATGTGAGAATTACTAACATAGAAGAGATTCAGGCAACCTGACTTTTCCAAGATTTGGCAGTTTGGAGGCCACGTATTGTCAGCTTGGTTCATTTATAGAACACTTGCATCTGTGGCAGGCAGTTGTGGCTTCAAGCCTCAGCATAGTTTGATGGCATAATCTTAACTGACACTTCTGTTGAAGAATTGCTGCCCTGCAACACTATTATTGCAGGTGTAGGATTTTGTATGAGATGTTAACTGGGGCCATGTCTGTTTTTTCAGGTGGAGCTATAAGATCCCATGATAAAATTTGAAAAGGAGGAGTTCCTCCAATGTTCTGCCAACAATTATCCCTCAGCTATCACCTCCCAAATTTTATTTGAGAAATTATTTACTTTTCTGACCTTTGATGTTTCAATGAAATGCCTGAATCAATGATAGAGACAGAATGTCTGTCCTGAACTGTTATCTTGGCATAAGGGTGGAATTAAAACTGGTCTTCATTATTCCCTTGTTCATTCAGTTCGAATTTTTTTGGACAATGATAACCATAACTTTCTTCCTTCAAAATCTAAATGCATATTGGTAACTGCATAATAAATTCTTGGAAATGGTAGGACTCTGCATCTAGATGTATATTTAACAACTGCTGATGCCTTTCTGCTTTTTCAGAGTTTATTGTTTTAACACACTCAGTCCTCAGCAGGTCTTTAGTAGAAACAGAAAAGCATAAGCTGGCATGATATGCAGAGGATCAAGACAATTAGACACCCCTGCCAGGCAACAGAGAGGGTTCTAGCACTTTAAACAGAGTGGTACATTGAATAGGACAGTTTGAATCTTGTCATCAATATTGGTAATTCTCAAAACAATGTCTTTCAGTTGTACTGAATCCCTCAATGAAAAATCCATTCATGGAGATGTAGAACTACTTATTCCTCAGGCGACTGACTGTGTGGAGTTTGCACGTTCTCCCCGTGTCTGCGTGGGTTTCCTCCGGGTGCTCCGGTTTCCTCCCACAGTCCAAAGATGTGCAGGTTAGGTGAATTGGCCATGCTAAATTGCCCGTAGTGTTAGGTAAGGGGTAAATGTAGGGGTATGGGTGGGTTGCGCTTCGGTGTGGACTTGTTGGGCCGAAGGGCCTGTTTCCACACTGTAATGTAATGTAATCTAAGCTAATCAAATCATTGAGCATGGAATGAGGAATAGCAGTTAAATTTGGTTAGCAGCACTACATCAGGTTTATTGACATTTCCAGATACTAATGAAGGAGGCAAGGAAGAAATAAAGGTAACTAATGACTTTATTATCAGGGAATAGCTAAGTAGTAACAAGTTTCATTCTTCCAAAGAGAAAAATGCACCTGGAAAAATGGCCTTTTCTCTGGAGAATTAAGATGAGATTTCTTGGCTGTTTTGAATGTTCTTGGGAATTAATAACAGCAGTGGTCACGTACCTTGTCTGTTCTCACGTTTATCTGCTGTTGCAATGATTGTCAGACAATAAAGCAGTACACTGCTCATGACTGCCCCCTCAGACATTTTTCAGATGCTTATTATAAGTATAGGACTGGCTGAATCTCTTTTGATACTGAGTTGATGGATGTCTCAGTTCGTAGTAGTGGGTGATGGTGTTTATTATGTGAGAACAATCACACCACTCGACATGCAACTGTTTTGGCTGTACATAAAAAGCCAGTCAGCAGCAAAGTCATTTGGCACAATAGATGGAGTTCATTACCCAAAGAATTACAGACAGTTAGCACAGCTGTATAACTTTGATTGTTAGTCTCCATTACCAGTCCATTGCCGAAGATTCTGCTATCATCACTGTGGCCAGTTTATCTGTGTGAACTTCTGTTTTATCGTGTCTATATTAACACACTATTCACCATCACCTTGTCAAGGGCAACCAGAGACAGGCAATAAATGCTGGCCAGCCAGTGATGCCCATATCCCATGATTGATAAAAAGAACATAACTGCTTTTGTTTGCTTAGTTTTTAAACGTATTTCAGTAGCATATGGGCACATCACGTCAAATTGCATTTTTAATGGCCATGCTTGCATAACACTATAATCTTTCAATACTGCTTTCCCAATTTCCATTCTATAAATCCAGATTTTCGACAGCTTAAATTCAATTGCTCTTCAGTCGACTACTCTAAATTTTCCACTTAAAAAAAAAGATGTGTTTTTTAATACAATTAATCTAAGCTCATTCATTACATTCCAGGCAGAAATCATGTTCAACTAACACTGTCTGCTATTTTAACCAATCCTGTGCAGTCACTACTATTTTCGCTGTTCACTGGCTGCTGCATCAGCAAGAGGCTCAATATTGTAAGTAGCTACTGCAAACCTAAGGAACAGGAGTAGGTTTGGATATTCAACCCTTTGAGCCTGCCTATTATTCAATAAGAATTGGTCTGATTGTGACCATAGTTCTACTTCCATGTCTGATCCTGATAATCCTCAATTCTCTTGTAGATTAAAAATCTGTATAATTCAACTTTAAGTATATTCAATGACTCAGCCTCAACTGCTCTCTCGGGTAGAGAATTCTGAAGATTTATAATCCTCAGGGAATAAATTCCTCCTCACCTCCATGTTAAATGACAGATCTCTTATTCTGAAATGGTAGGTAGTGGGAGGTAGTGGGAGTTTTTTTTTGAAAAATTAATTTAGATTGATAGTTTGCAGGGACATGTGAAAATGTGAACATTAAAGTTTTCAGGAAATGCATTGGAGGCCCTTGTACAACAGCTGCAGAGAAGGAGAGACATCCTGTGTCAGTATGAGTTGGGGTAGAGGTGGGGTTCTGTAGGTAAACCTCGAGTCAAATGATCAGGATGCAGTGGGGAGAAGTAGCAGTGCTCGCCATAATAAGTATTCATCCAAGGTCATGGATGCAGTGCAAGGTACAGTTTAATGATTTGACAAGTTTCCAAAGTTAATGAATAAAATGATTTGTGCCATTTTGACACAGAGATAAGCTAACAACTACATATTTGTGCCAAGACTGAGATGACTGAGTCTATCTCTTTAACATTGACAATATCTGAGTCTTTGTTCATTCACTACTGAAACCTTCATCTCTGCCTTTACCATCTCTATAACTGCCTATTCTAATGCAGTACTGGCTGGCTTCCAACATTTTATCCTCCTAAACCTGAGGTCATTCGAAACACTGCAACCTGCATCCTTTGCTGCACCTAGTCCCATTCATCAGAACCTCTGTGTTTGCTAAACTGCATCAGTTCACAGTTAAATTAGAGATTTGATTTTATAGTTTTTGTTGCAAGTTAAGTTTTGCTTCATACAAGTGCTGGCTATGACCACTTCCAGGAGGTGAGAATATAATCGTTGCTTTGTGATATGCATTTGCAGGCATCACCATCATTGAATTTCAACAGGGATTACCATTGACCCAAAAAGAACTGGTACAGCCACAGAAACACTATGGCTATGAGAGAAGGTAAGAGGCTCAGAATTCTGCATGGTGTAATTCACTTCTTATCTCCCCAGTGCTTGTCCACCATCTACAAGGCACAAGTCAGGAGTTTGATGGAATACTCCTTATTCACCTGGGTGAGTGCAGCTCCAACAACACTGAAGGAACATCAAGGTCAAAGCAGCCTTTTGATTGGTACCGTATCCACTACCTTCAATATTCACTTCCTTCACCACCAACGCACCATGGCTACAGTGTGTACTATTTACGAATTGCACTGTAACAGCGCAACTGCACCTTCCAAACTCGGGACTTCTACCATTGAGAAAGTTACCAGATACAGAGGAACAACACTACCTGCAAGTTCCTCTCCAAGCTACACACTATACTAACTTGGAAATTTATCATTGTTCCTTCAGTGTTGCTGGATAAATATTGCAACTCCTTTCCATAACACTGTGGGTGTATCTACATCACTTGGACTGCAGAGGTACAAGATGGCAATTCACGATCCCTGAAGGCAATTAGTGATGCCTACATCCCATCAATGAATAAAAAATGCATTCTGATTTATTAAACTGAAATACACCATTCAGACAAATTTAAAGCTTTATTTTCTCGGTTTCTTTTATTCAGTTGTGGGATGTGGGTGTCCATGTGCAGTCGGTCGACCCACAATGCCATTAGGGAGGGAATTCCAGGAACTTGACCCAACGACACTGAAGGAATGGCGATACATTTCCAAGTCAGGATGGTGTGTGGCTGGGAGGGGTATACTTATTTAAGTCAGGAGGGTGTGTGGCTGGGAGGGGTATACTTATTTAAGTCAGGATGGTGTGTGGTTGGGAGGGGTATACTTATTTAAATGTATCAAAAACTAATTAATTTCTAATAATTTCTCAATTCATCTTTTAAAAAAAAACACATTCATAATAATTGTAATGAGAATCTAAATTGTCAGTTGGCTGTGCAGTGATATTGAAAACAGCTTCCACTTTTGTTCTGCAGACCACCAAGTTAGCAACCAGAGTAATTGAAATCAAAACAGACACCGATTCATTTTTTTCCACTATTGTTCATGTGTGTAACTCCTACCCACAGGAGCAGTTGTGGGTGACTGAAACAATTATTATAAAAATAAAAGTGAGGAGACGGATTGTTTAGATAGCTTACGTTGTGCAGGAAAAGGACCCCATTATTTTTTAATGGGATTGTACACAGTTTAGATCAAAACAAATGGAGATTTTTCATTGATGATCATATGAACTATAAGCTAGTGGTCTACATAAGGTCTGAACACAAATCTGGTCCACTAGTAATATTGAACCAGTATTCTGAAATACACAGATTTGTAATACATTGACTGATTGATGTTAACTCTGCTTCACAGAGACAATTTCTTCATTAATTTGGAATGACTGCACACTAGCTGTCTATACATGCTGCATGTTCTCAGCACAGTTTGTACCTTGTACCCTTTTATTTAGTCCAATGTTTCAGCTGTGGTTTTGTATCATGGGAAACCACTGACACCACACTACAATTATTCCAGGCCTGATCTCTACTCAGAGAACATTCATTCCTTCAATACTTAAAGAGAGATGTTATAGCTTAGTTTACTAACATTCAGTTTGCTGAACCCACGTAAGAATGGCCATTGGTAGATGGGCAGGTTGAAGTGACTGGATATCATTTCCTTCCTTCCTTTACTACTTTTTCTTGCTAGAAATAGTTTCAAATGAAGAATTTACCAGACAGGAAAAGACAGGCATGAATCTGTGTCATAGCACTCTTAGCTCTCCACTTCAGGGAAACAAGTGGTTTGGCACTGCTCTATTCTTAAAGAAAGGCACTACTTTTCAAATTTCGAATACCAAGCACCTCTTAACTACTTAAAATATCAGTAAAGGACTTGACTCAGTAACAAAATATTGAAAATAAATTGTTATATGTGTTTATACAGACGTTTGTGGCAGGTTTAAGACAGGTGGGTAAGAATAGATTGCGATTATTGACAATAAGACTGTAAGACAGGAGCAGAAATTAGGCCATTCAATCCATTGAGTCTGCTCCACGATTCAATCGTGACTGATATGTTTCTCAACCCTATTCTCCTGCCTTCTGCCCTATGGAGGAAACAAAACTAGTACGGGGGTCAGAGCTCAGGTTGGAGTTAAATAGACTGGGAACACACAGCATCAACCTGGGTCAGTGATCAATGAGAAGTGGCAAGAGGGAACTTGACAGCATGGAACCCGAGTGCATTGAGGATTTCCAATAGTGAAGCAAATGGATAGCGGATGCACAGGCCAGAGTTTGAAGAAGAAGACTGCAGCTCCAGAACAGGTTCAAGTGATAGGAGCAAAAACAGAAATTCTAGCAAAACTCAAGAGGTCTGGCAGCACTTGGGGCAGAAAGCAGAGTTAACATTTCGAGTCCAGTGACTCTTCATCAGAACTTCATCAGAGAAGAGATTTAAACACAATGTGACACTTAATTGCCAGCTATCTGGTTGAGTTGAATACAATGTTGAAATTATGAGATTTTAGAACTAATAATGAGGCTGTGCCAGGTGTAGGAGTCCTTGTCCAATGTATCTAGACCATAATCCTATTTCTTTGAAAATTTACAGGACAAGAACCTATGCTTAATTTGATGAACCTTAATTCTTCAGAAACATAATTTGAAAATAGTTCATTTACCTGGAAAAGAAAATTTCAAGACTTCTGCTTTGTTGAAAGTACACATGCAAGAGTCTCTGTGATAGGTAAAAACAATTGCTATGTAACTCAGTGAGCAATTCATTTTAACACATAGTTAGTATAAGACCATAAGACCATGGTGGCACAGTGGTTAGCACTGCTGCCTCACAGCTCCAGAGACCTGGGTTCAATTCCCGCCTCAGGCGACTGACTGTGTGGAGTTTGCACATTCTCCCCGTGTCTGCGTGGGTTTCCTCCGGGTGCTCTGGTTTCCTCCCACAGTCCAAAGATGTGCAGGTCAGGTGAATTGGCCATGCTAAATTGCCCGTAGTGTTAGGTAAGGGGTAAATGTAGGGGTATGGGTGTGTTGCGCTTCGGCGGGGCGGTGTGGACTTGTTGGGCCGAAGGGCCTGTTTCCACACTGTAAGTAATCTAATCTAATCTAATCTAATCAAAGGACATAGGAGGAGAAATTAGGCCATTCAGACAATCAAGTCTGCTCTGCCATTCAATTATGGCTGATAAGTTTCTCAATCCCATTCTCCTGCTTTCTCCCTGTAACTCTTGATCCCCTTGATACTCAAGAACCTATCTATCTCAGTCTTAAACATACTCAATGACCTGGCCTCCACAGCCTTCTTTGATAATGAATTCCATTGATTCACCATTCTCTGGTTGAAGACGTTTTTCCTTATCTCTGTTCCAAAAGGTCTTCCCTTCACTCTAAAGCTGTGCCCTCATGTCTTAGGCTCTCCTACCAATGGAACATCTTCCTAACATCCATTTTGTCCAGGCCATCCAGTATTCTATGTTGCAGACTTAATGGCAAAATGTAAACTTAGACTGTATGAGTAATTGTTAAGTTAGCTGCTGCAAGCTTGGATTTCTTGGTTTAGTTAATAACTGGTGGGTTTTCTGTGTGTCCAAAATTAATAATTAACTTGTACGTATTTCTTTTATCAGGGTGATTTTATTTAAAAACAGCTTTTGAAGCTGTGGAGTGGATGAGCTTTGTGTACTAATGGTCTTTTGTTTAGATTTGTTTTAATAATGGGGCCTCAAAGGTCTGTAGAGAATTCTAGAATCTATTTTTTTTAAGCTTCTGGGGTGCCATTGGCTGAGTGAGAGAAAACTTTGTTTCATTTTTAATCCTGTGAAGACCTTGGAACAGGACGCTCCTGATAAGAGAAGGACAGTGACAGTCAGTTTGTTAGAATTTGTGCTGGTTCCAGATTAGATAAAAC
This sequence comes from Chiloscyllium plagiosum, assembly GCF_037043375.1. NCBI lineage: Eukaryota > Metazoa > Chordata > Chondrichthyes > Orectolobiformes > Hemiscylliidae > Chiloscyllium > Chiloscyllium plagiosum. Next base: position 752,759 of record NW_028270140.1, read on the forward strand.
CCAGAAGCAGTTATTTAAACTAACTGTAGTGAAGCCTAAGTGAATGATAGCTCCAGGAAGAAGCTATCACAGTTTGAATTGGAAAACTGAAGTCCCAAGTGATTTAAACTGCCAAAGGTTTGTTTAGATACAGGGAAACTGGTGTGAGAGTTACTTTGGGTACTGAGTTACATAGCAATTGATTTTACCTATCATGGAGACTCTTGCATGTGTACTTTCAACAAAGCAGAAGTGATGACATTTTCTTTTCCAGGTAAATGAACTACACCAGGACTGGTTTGAGCACTACACAAAAGCTTCTTTTCAAATTATAAAGCAGTGTTTTGGGATTAACGGAATTATACTTCTATTGTGTGTTTAAAATCATTGAATTTGTATTATAAATAGATAGTTTAGATTATTCTTTTTTGTCCTTTTTGTGATAATTTTCTATTTTGTTATTAAAGCAAAGTCTGTAGCATTTTGTGTTTATGTATCAGTGAGACACCCTTAAGATCTATCAAGCCAGCACCTGTCTGGGACCTGAGCTGTTCAGTAATAACAGGATCACATCAAGGTTCCTGATTGCTATTTCATTAGGGTTTACTCATAACCCACCTGACAGCCTGAGATCCTTAACACTGTGGTCAGGCAGGGTCATGGCCCAGTTTATTTTAATAAACTCTCTGAGATAAAATATCCTGAACCACCCGGTAAGCCTCAAACTTGCACTGACAATGCCTGCTCACATCCATAGTTAATATCAGGAAAGGAACAGAGTTTGCTCAGTAATTGGCTGCATTTGGGAAGTTTCATGGAGGGTTTCTCTTTGTGAGCTCCAGTAGTGAGTTTTCTTGCACAACTTAATGCTCCTCACTTCAGGAAGTATGCACCGTGCCTCCACAGCACTGCTCTTGCTCAGTTTTGCTCTTACCAGCAGCACAATTGTTCACTACTGCTGTCATCTACTGGTACTCCTGCAGCCAGTGCCACATTTAAATCCCAGCTGCCAATCAAATACTGCCAGCCAGGAAGAGCCTCTATCAGCATCACCACTGCAGGCCTCGTTCATCTCACTCAATCCCTGTCCTTTTCTCATTCCAGGGGAAAATGACCCACAATATGGCAGAAAGATGGATAGCGGAGTGCCCAACACAAATCAGATTACCCACTACGGGGAGAACATCCTTGCCTTAGTGAGTGAGGACTGTAACCACTCACATAGTAACGCTAAGAAACCAAGAAAGATTCATTGTCAAATGCTGCACTGCTCTCCTATTGCCACCAATGTGAATTTATTCTTAACACTATCATACTTCCAGTCCTATTTCACTCATTGCCTTGCTTGTCTTCTGTAGCCAGAAGGGACATCCACATAGCCTTCACCTTCTGGACATCACTTTCCCCTCCACCTCTGAGGAACAAGTCATGCATTCCTCAGAGAAAGCACCTGTTAGACAGTCTCTTCCATCTCTCTCTAGCTCAGGTACTGACACCTCAATGAAACTAGAGTCAGGTAACCACCCTTTCGTGTTGGGATCTGGTAGTCTAGTTTCTCTGTGTCACTTGGGAAAATAGCAATGTGGATATAAATGATGTAGGATTAGGTGATGTTAATTCATGCAAATAGGTCCCTCACTGCTTAAGGCTCTCCTCTAGGGTGTCAAATCCTTAACAGAAGATCAGACGTTTCTTTCTTGACACCCAGAAGCAACTCTTCCACTCTCAGTGTAGTTCCCGACTGTTGCTGACATTCAGAGGTTGGGAAAATTCTATCTTTGTCTTTCTCTTTAAGCAGGCATTGAAATACACCTTGTAGCTGCTTTTCCAATCAGAGCTGTTGGTGAATTTCACCCTGGCTAGTGAGGTATTAAATACTTTCACCAGGACCCCAGCAATCTCCTCCCTGCCAATTCTATTTGCTATTCTGTCTAATTTACCAGCTGATCAATATGAGACTGTCGCCTGAGACCATCCTCCTCACTATCAGCCACATAACCAATTTTTGGTTCATCTCCAAACTTACTAATTGTACCTTCGACATTCACATCCAAGTTGTTAATGTAAATAACAACCAACAAGGATCCCAATACCAAACCCTTTGGTAGACTGCTGGGCACAGCTTCCACTTACAAAAACAACCCTCTACCATCACCTTTTGCCTCCTATTTGGAAGACAATTTTGCATCTTGTTTGCCAACTTGCCTTGGGTCCCATGGGCTCTTTCCTTTTGGACCAGCCTGCTATATCGGACTTTGTCAAAGGCCTTACTGAAGTCCACATAAACTACATCAACTGCTCTTCCGTCATCAATATATTTAATCACCTTTCAACAACCTCAATTAATTAGTCAGATAGGATCTTCTTTGAACAAATTTGTGCTGACTATCTCTAATCAATGACTTTCCACATATTGATTAACCCTGCCTGTCAGAATTTTTTATAAATAATTTCCCTGCCACTGACATCAGACTAACTGGTCTGTAATTACCTGGCCTATACCTGTCGCCCTTCTTGAATAAAGGAACCACATTATCTATCCTCCAGTCATCTGGCACTGCATCGGTGGCCAGCGAGGTGGTAAATATCTCCACTGAGGTCACAGAATCTCCTCCCTTGCCTCCCAGAGCAGCCCGAGATACATCCCATCAGGCCCTCAGGATTTATGTAGCTATATGCTCATTAAAACCTCAGTATTAATCTTAACATATTCTATAACGTCACCATCCCAACTAAACTCCCCAGCTTCAATGTCTTTCTCCTCTGTGGATATAGATCCGAAACATTCATTTGAGACCTCACTCACATCACCGGTTCCACATACAGGTTGCTAACAGGTCCCACCCTGTCCTTGGTAATCTTCTGACTCTTACAAAAAGCCTTAGGGCTTTTCTTTTGCTTTTCCATCAGCCAAAGACATTGCGTGGCCTCTCTTCATCCTTCTAATTTTCCTTTTAAAGAACCTCTTAGACTCTCTAAAGGACCTATCCTGTTTTAATGCTCTGTACCTGACATATGCTTCCTTTATTTTCTTTATCATATTCTCCAGATCCTTGACATCCAGGGTTCCCTTGACCTGGTGCCTTTGCTGTTCACTTTTAGAGGAACACACTGACCCTGAATTCACACTATACTACTATTTAACAACTCTCACTTTCCAAATGTAGACTTACCTGCAAGAAGCTGCTCCCAGTCAATGTTTGCCAGATCCTGTCTAATGATATTGAAAGTGGCCTTCTCCCAATTTCAATATTTAATTTTTGTATTATCCTTTATCCCTTTCCATAATGACTTGAAATTTACAGAGTTATTGTCACTGTCCCCAAAATGTTCACCCACTGACACTACACTATTTGTCCTGCTTCATTCTCCAGGATTAGATCTAGCGCTGCCCCCCTCTCTAATCTGACTATCTACGTATTGCACAGAAAGCTTTCCTGGATGCAATTTAAAAATTCCACCCCATGCAATCCTTTCATAGTAAGGCGATCCCAGTTAAAGTTCCAAAATTTGAAGTCCCTACAACCATAACTATGTTTCAGACACACCTCTTTGTGATTTGCCTTCATATCTTTTTCTCTATCTGCCTCTGACTGTTGGAAGGGCTGTAGTATAATTCCAGAAAGGTAATCACTGCTTTCTATTTCTAAGCTCTACTGCAATGGCCTCTTTTGAAGACCCTTCTAGGGCATCTCCCTCATTATTGCAGTGATAGTCGCCTTTATTAATAACCTCTCTTAATCCCATTCCCCACCCCCATCACGTCTGAAACTTCCAAATCCTGGATTGTTGAGCTTCCATTCCAGTCCTGTGTTCTCTTCGACCATGTCTCTTCAACTAGTGGTTGCAACAACATCATACCCCTTGTGCTGATCAGTGCTCTAAGTCAGGCTCCTTGCATAAAGTAGATGTAATTTAGCTTTCCAGTTCTCCCATGTACCTTTTCATACCCATGGCTTCTCCACCTACTGGACTGTCCTAGCATTCCTTCTAATCTGATTGGACATTGCTCCCAAATTTAAATCTACTCTGTGTCACATCCCCTTCCAAATTAGTTCAAAACCTTCCAAATAGCACAAACAAACCTCTCAGGAAGGATATTTGACCCATCCTGTTCAGAGGCAACCTCGTATAGGTTCCTCAGAAACTGTTCCAATGATCCAAAAATCTAAAGCTCTTCCTCCTACACTATGCCATTAGCCATATGTTCATCTGATCTATCTTCCTATTCCTATACACAGTAACATGTAGCACTAAAGTAATTGAAGTTTACAACCCCAGTCGACTTCCTCTTTAACTTACTATCTAACTCTAAACTCTTGCTGCAGGACCTCATTTCATTTTTTACCTGTATTGTTGGTCCTGACATGGACCACATCTGCTGGCTGTTCACCCTCCCCCTTCAAATGCTCTGCAGCCACTCTGAGACATCTTTGACTCTGACACCAGGGAGGCAACATACCATTTGAGAGTCTTGTTTGCTGCCTCAAAATTCCTTCTTAGTTCTCCTTACAATCGAGTCCCCTGTTACTGGGAAATCATGCTTGACTAATCTTCTGGAATTTTTTGAGGATGTAACTCTGAAGATGGGCGAGGGAGATCCAGTAGATGTAGTGTACCTGGACTTTCAGAAAGCTTTTGATAAAGTCTCACATAGGAGGTTAGTGAGCAAAATTAGGGCGCATGGTATTGGGGGCAAAGTACTAACTTGGATTGAAAGTTAGTTGGCTGATAGGAAACAAAGAGTAGTGATAAACGGCTCCATTTCGGAATGGCAGGCAGTGACCAGTGGGGTACCGCAGGGATCAGTGCTGGGACTGCAGCTTTTTACAATATATGTTAATGATATAGAACATGGTATTAGCAATAACATTAGCAAATTTGCTGATGATACTTACCTGGGTGGCAGGGTGAAATGTGAGGAGGATGTTAGGAGATTACAGGGTGACCTGGACAGGTTAGGTGAGTGGTCAGATGCATGGCAGATGCAATTTAATGTGGATAAATGTATGATTATCCACTTTGGTGGCAAGAACAGGAAGGCAGATTACTACCTAAATGGAATCAATTTAGGTAAAGGGGCAGTACAGAGAGATCTGGGTGTTCTTGTACACCAGTCAATGAAGGTAAGCATGCAGGTACAGCAGGTAGTGAAGAAAGCTAATAGTATGCTGGCCTTCGTAACAAGAGGGATTGAGTATAGAAGCAAAGAGGTTCTTCTGCAGCTGTACAGGGTCCTGGTGAGACCACACCTGGAGTACTGTGTGCAGTTCCTCCAAATTTGAGGAAAGACATTTTGGCTATTGAGGGAGTGCAGCGTAGGTTCACGAGGTCAATTCCTGGAATGGTGGGACTACCTTATGCTGAAAGACTGGAGCGAATGAGCTTGTATACCCTTGAGTTTAGAAGACTGAGAGGGGATCTGATTGAGACATATAAGATTATTAAAGGATTGGACACTCTGGAGGCAGGAAACATGTTTCAGCTGATGGGTGAGTGCTGAACACAGCTTAAAAATACGGGGTAGACCATTTAGGACAGAGATGAGGAGAAACTTCTTCACCCAGAGAGTGGTGGCTGTGTGGAATGCTCTGCCCCAGAGGGCAGTGGAGGCCCAGTCTCTGGATTCATTTAAGAAAGAGTTGGATAGAGCTCTCAAAGATAGTGGAATCAAGGGTTATGGAGATAAGGCAGGAACAGGATACTGATTAGGAATGATCAGCCATGATCATATTGAATGGTGGTGCAGGCTCGAAGGGCAGAATGGCCTACTCCTGCACCTATTGTCTATTGTCTACTGAAAGTCTCCCAGCTCCCTGTCCCTTCCTGCTGTGTAGCAGAGCCATGTACTTGGCTGTTGTTGCTTTCCCCTAAGAGGCCATTCCACCCACAATAGTATCCATACCGGTATAGCTGTTTGAGAGGGGAATGGCCACAGGGGACACTTGCACTGCCTGCTCACATATACTAGTCTTCCTGGTGGTCACTTAACTCTTCTCTGTGCAGCCCTTACATGATGTAACCAACTCACTAAATGTGCTACCCATGACATTCTCAGTGAGTCCATCCACAGGTACAGGAACTCCATGCGGTAAATTAGGAGGTGCAGCTGAACGCACTTCCTGTCCCTGATTTCCCACATACTGCAGGAGGAGCATTCCATGGAACTGAGTTCTCCTGCCATTGTAATTCTTACTATGAACAGTAAACTAGCAACCAATTACTCAGCTTTACCCAGTACTCACCAAATCAGATTTTTCTCTCTCTCTCTGTTCCTCACAAACTACAAATATGGTCTTGGTATGGGATTCTTCTGCAATTTTGAAAGTTGTGAGAAGAATCAAAATAAATTCATGAACTTCTAATTTAATAGTGAGGTCTGATTTTCTTTCACATCCTAGAATGCACAATCATCTTAAGCATCAATTCATTAATTCTGTCCTGATAAGGACGTCACAATGAAAGACAATCATTCAAATCATTCCGACTCATGTTTCTGATGTTAGCTGAGTTGTCAGCTTTGTGGCGATTTTGTGCTAAATAGCTGAAGGAATGAATTTCAGTGTTCTTTGTTTGGGTGGCAACCTGAGAGACTGGATTACTTGATCACTGTTGATCCCATCTGATCTTAATCCCATCAATTTCTAAAGCAGACAAATTATTCCTCTCTAATCACTGCCTGGTTGAAGACTCAATTGCTACTAGTGAGCGTGTTAGACTGCGATATGGATGACCAGGAATTAAAGGAGATTTGCATTCATTTGATTTTACAACTGTATTGTTAAAAATATGCCAGAATTCTCAAAAAGGTTGTGAAAATTCATAATTACATTTGACCCTGTAATTGGGTGGGAGGAAACTGATACAGCGGCAATACATGTTCTTATAAATAGTTTATTTTCTCAGCTATTCTTCAGTAATAACTAAGAAGCCAATCTGCGCCCTAGTTATGAACTTACTTAAAGTAACTTGTCAATTAGCAGTAATAGATAAGCTGAAAAGAGAAATGAGAAACTAGAACAGATGAAATGTATTTGTGCATTGCAAATTTGGATCCAGTTAAGTTGGATTTTCTTATTTATATTTTATGTAAGGTTATGTAATTTTTTATTATACATTTAATAATGTTAGTTGATAAGCAGTCTCTAAACCAGGCAGTAAATACTTTTGCATGACTTCATATATGCCTTAAAAAGATGATTTCTGACTAATATTATCTTGCAAGTGTCAATTTCAGAATAACGTGTAAAAAAAGTTTGTTTCCAAACCTCCTCCACACATGGCACCGCAATCTTCCCAACCAGAGTGAGTCCACATAAAGAGAGGAACATTGGCCTTTGCACTATGATTTCCTGGACCTGGCTCGATTGGAATTGTGTATTCATAGTGAATGCCATAATTCTGGTCATTAAAGAGTAGCACCTGCAAATTAAAAACAAAAGTAAAGTTAAATAAATGCCACAGGATAAAATACATTACACTATACATTGGAGTTAATTACATTGTCTATGCACAGTGACCTTTCAGGCAATAAAGCAAATAAATTATACGCTTAATAAATAAATACCAATTTAGGAGGTTGGAAGGTTATGTACTTTTATTTTCCAATTTTCTACCATTTTCTTCTTTTGAAAGCAAAACATTACAATGAAACATTGTTCTAGATGTTCTGGCAACTTTTCATTGCCTCACTGATGGAGCCATTCCTCATGAATAAGCTTAATTAGGGCGCCTCAGCACTGTGGCACAGCAAACATCATAATTCTTTCATCATGATCTGATAGACCTGCATTTCCTATCCTATACCAGTACATTGGCGAATAAATATCATAACATTGAACTTTATTTTATTTATTTAATAACTTACTTACCAGTAGCTCAGTTTGAAACTGAAATACATACAAAACATTGCTCAATGGGAAAAGACCATCTAGCTTGCCTTTTGCAATTCTGGTAGTTGGAACATACAAAGGGAGTGGAACTGTCAATAAACCATAGTGATCAGTCTCCATCTATTAGTCAGGACACCCAGTGTAGTGACTGTAATGAGGTCAGCCAGGTGGATGTCATAGAATATGGGTTCCCTGACTGGGGCTGTTAACCTGGCTGACAGATGTAAACAGGCATGTCAGAGGTTCTGCTCACTCTAGGATGTGGTTCTGATGGAGCTGGATCAGTATCAGGGACTCTCCATGTATAAATAAAGGGTGACTTGGTGATGGGATACCAGCCTCTGTGGAACTTATTTCACCCAGAAATGAGGCAAGGTATACCTCAATGGGCTTTGGATACAATTAATTAAAAATTATGTGTTGCTTCTAAGTACATTCAGTACAAATCTTGTCCCAAATTATCATTTTTTGAAAGGAATTCTCACCAATTTGTATTTGAATGACAATATGATCTGTTTCCATCATCTTTTGAAGGAACCTATGTTACTGAAGGTAATAGGAGTTCAAGTACATATCCAGATGCTTTTAAAATTACTTGAGGGTTTGTGCCTCTATTACCCTTTCAGGCAGCTAGGTTCAGATGTCAACTACCCTTCAGGTGAACAAATCTTTCCTCATATCCCCAATAATCCTTCCACAAGCCACTTGCAATCAGGGGCCCTAAACATTGGTGGCTCTGCTGAGTCCTTCCCATCCACCTTATACTGATATCTCACAAGCTGCACATCTTCATCAAACCTTTCCTTAGCATGCCCTGATCCAAGAATAGCTCCAGTCTAAGCAATGTATCCTCATTGCAGCAATTCTCCAGCATGGGTAGCATCCTGGTGAATCTCCTATGTACCTTCTCTAATGCAATTACATCTTTGCTATAATCAGGTAATCAGAACCCCCATATATTTCTCATGCTGTGGCCTATAATGGTTTACATTGTTCCAGCATTACCTCTCTGCATTCCCTGGTTAATAAAGTTAATAAAAGCTCCACATCCCCTTTCAACCACGTTAGCAACCTCTCATCCAGCCTTCAGGGAGCTGTGTACTGGCTCCAAACTCCATCACTCCCACTGCAACTCTCAGTATTCTCCCAGTCATTGTGAAACCTTTTGATTTGCTTGACCACACCTCACTTCTTTGAGTTCAATTCCATTTGCCCTTCTCTGCCATTTGAGCAGTCTGTTTATACCTTCCTGCCTCATTACCAATTACATGACCCAATTTTAATGTCAAATGGCTTGGTCATACTTCCAATCTTCAGAAAAGATTTACAAGGATGTTGCCAGGGTTGGAGGATTTGAGCTATAGGGAGAGACTGAACAGGCTGGGGCTGTTTTCCCTGGAGCGTCGGAGGCTGAGGGGTGACTTTATTGAGGTTTACAAAATTATGAGGCGCAAAGTCTTTTCCCTGGGGTGGGGGAGTCCAGAACTGGAGGGCATAGGTTTAGGGTGAGGGGGGAAAGATATAAAAGGGACCTACGGAGCAATCTTTTCACGCAGAGGATGGTATGTGCATGGAATGAGCTGCCCGAGGAAGTGGTGGAGGCTGGTACAATTGCAACATTTAAGAGGCATTTGGATGGGTATATGAATAGGAAGGGTTTGGAGGGAAATGGGCCGGGTGCTGACAGGTGGAACTAGGTTGGGTTGGGATATCTGGTCGGCATGGACGGGTTGGACCGAAGGGCCTGTTTTCATGCTGTACATCTCTATGACTCTAAATTTCACAACATCCTTCTGATAGTGTGAGAAACAAAGCCCACTGCCAAATAATTTTAGTCCGAGTCAAATTCCGAAGCAGTCTTTATTCATACATTCTTGCAAGAGCGGGTGTCCACAAAGTAGGCACACTGCTGAACAATATCAGTGCATTTTTATACAGTCTCTGAGAGTCTCTTGGTACTTCCCCTTTCACCTCATTGGTTGATTTTGCTAATTTGCGTAGCCTATCACAAGCCCTAGCTTCACTCCGCCTCTGTTTGCTTTCCCCCTTACTCTAATTCTATAGGCCCCCTACCCATGTTTATTTCTTGCCTTATTTGGTTATCTTTATCCTATCCAGTTCCTTGTACGTGACAGTTGCAGTTGCTCTGTGCAGTTGCTAATCTAATCACATCCACATCCCTCTGTGGTCTATTGTTAATGTGCACCCCCCCTCCCTGATAGTTGAGTCAAATGACTTCTGCTGAAGCAACACTGAGTCTTATGACCTCTGAGTATGTGACTTCTGCAGAAGCAACACTTCCACACATTTTCTGCAATAGGAAGGAGACCAGAATTGCACGCAATATTCCAACAATGGCCTAACCAATGTCCTGTACAGCCGCAACATGACCTCCCAACTCCTGTACTTAATACTCTGACCAATAAAGGAAATCATACCAAGCACCTTCTTCACTATCCTATCTACCTGCGACTCTACTTTTCAATGAGCTATGAACATGCACTCCAAGGTCTCTTTGTTCAGCAACACTCTCTCAGACCTTACCATTAAATGTATAAGTCCTGCTAAGATTTCCTTTCCCAAAATGCAGCACCTCACATTTATCTGAATTAATCTCCAATTTCCTGGAAACAGCATTATAAAACATCTGCTGACCATTTCTTATCGCTTGCTGTAGCTGAGGAAGCTTTGCATCCACTTTTTGTACATTACCCTGGATTCTATAGACTTTCTTTCTAAACCAGTCTGCACGTGGGACCTTGTCAAAAGCCTTACTAAAATCTACATAACCAGGCCAACTGCACTATCATCATCAATCCTCTTCGTTACCTCTGAAGGATATTCAATCAAATCTCGCCTGACACAATCTTCCCTAAAAAATACAGGCTGACTTCCTTGATTACACCCAATCTTTTTAGGGACAGTTATTTTCGTCTCTCAGAATTGGTTCCTATAATTTGCCCACTGGAGGTTAGACTGAGAGACTGAATAATTGCATGCCAAACTCTCATTTCATTTTTCAAACAAAAATACAACATTAGTAACCTTGCAATCCTGTATCACCACAGCTACGTCCAGTGAGGATTGGAAATTGTAGTGAGAGCATCCACTATTTCCTCCCAAGCTTCTTTTAACACTCTGGGACACATTTAATCCAGGACAGGTGTTTTAACCACTTTCAGGAAAATAAATCCTCCTAATACTTCTTTCCAATTGTTTATCACATCTGCTCTTTCACACTCCTCTTTTTCATCCACCACTTTGTCTATATTGATTTGGAGATGCCGGTGTTGGACTGGGGTGGACAAAGTTAAAAATCACATAACACCAGGTTATAGTCCAACAGGTTTATTTGGAAGCTCTAGCTTTCAAGGTGCTGCCTCTTCATCAACCACCACCTGATGACGAAGCAGCGCTGTGAAAGCTAGTGCTTCCAATTAAACCTGTTGGACTATAACCTGATGTTATGTGATTTTTAACTTTGTATACATTGGACATCTTTTGTAAAGACAGGCACAAAGTATTCTTTAAGAACCAAATCTAAACCTTTCCAAGACACCTTATGTTTTTGGTCTTTTAAGGGCCCCACTTGCTTTAGCTATCCTTTTACTTTGAGTGTATTGATTAAATATGCTCGGGTTCTCTTTGCTTGTTAATACTTTTCCTTGCCTGCTCTTTGCTTTGCTCATCACTTTTTGATTTCATCCCTGCACTGTCTATACTCCTCTTTATTTTCTGCAGTAATGGGTTCTCCTTGTCTAACATAAGCTTCACTTTTCAGCCTTTTTTAAACTGTTCGTTCCCTGATATCCAAGGCGGTTTGGGCTTGGCTGTCCTACTCTTCCTCTTTATGGGGACATGTTTCCTCTCAACCCATAATGTTCCCCATTGAACGCGCAGAACAACACCTTCACATAACTTTTCCAAGTTGACTTTTGTTAAATCATTTCTCAGCTTTGTAAAATTGGTCCTACAAAAATATTTTTAAAAACTTTAACTCCTATTCTTTCTTTGCCCTATTCCTTGATCATGGTCAAATAAACTGAATTAAGATCATAATCACCAAAATGCTCTCCTACTGGCACTTCCACCTGCCCAATTTTCTTTCCTTAAATTAAGTCCAGAATTGCACCCTACTTTGTTGGACTTGTTACATACTGTTGCGTTATGCCTCAGGGTTAGTACATCTTTAGGAGACATGCTCATGATATTATCATTGCATCATAGCATGCAATGTAAGGTACAAAGATCTCATACTCTGTCCTACCGTAGATCAACTGAAGCTTGACATTTTATTGGAAGCATGCTGTTCTGTTCTAACTTAACATCATAATGTTAGCCCAAGCTCTTTTCTGCCTCATGAATATTATGTTTGTAGAGAATAGTTAGTTACAATACATATCTGTTGAATTATTCAACACCATGTTATTCACTCCCAGTTTCTTATGTTACGTGAAATAATATAAGCATTAGTGCATCACTGTGGTAAAAGGTCTGCCACCTTGCCTACCCTTAGCATGCCCACACAGAACACAGAAAATCAAGCCTGTCCAAACCATACAAGAAACACCCAAAATGCCTCAGCATTTACTGAACAGACTGACAAGGGAAACCAGACACGACCATAGTCACTTGCAGACCAGGAAATACACTTCCTAAGACAAACTAACACTAAGCTTCCTGGACCCAATCAACATAGCTGTCCCAAAGCCCTAAGGGCAGTCTCGTACCCCAGTGATACCAAAGCCACACAAAGGACAGGCCAGACAGAGAGGCAGAGAAACAATGGAAATACCTCACTGCTTCAACAGGGATATTCTCACCTACCTTCGAAGAGAGCTGAAGTCTCCTGATCCCATCAAGAACTGTTCGATGCTGCCAGGATGTTACATTGTATTGGGAAGAAAGTGAGGTCTGCAGATGCTGGAGATCAGAGCTGGAAATGTGTTGCTGGAAAAGCGCAGCAGGTCAGGCAGCATCCAGGGAACAGGAGAATCGACGTTTCGGGCATAAGCCCTTCTTCAGGAATGGGGAAAGTTTGTCCAGCAGGCTAAGATAAAAGGTAGGGAGGAGGGACTTGGGAGAGGGGCGTCGGAAATGTGATAGGTGGAAAGAGGTAAAGGTGAGGGTGATAGGTCAGACTGGGGTGGGGGCGGAGAGGTCGGGAAGGAGATCTCAGGTTAGGAAGGCGGTGCTGAATTTGATGGATTTGACTGAGACAGGGTGGGGGGAGGGGAAATGAGGAAACTGGTGAAATCCGAGTTCATCCCTTGTGGTTGGAGGGTTCCTAGCCGGAAGATGAGGGGTTCTTCCTCCAACCGTCGTTTTGTTGTGGTCTGACGATGGAGGAGTCCAAAGACCTGCATATCCTTGGTGGAGTGGGAGGGGGAATTGAAATGTTGAGCTACAGGGTGGTTGGGTTGGTTGGTCCGGGTGTCCCAGAGGTGTTCTCTGAAACGCTCCGCAAGTAGCCGGCCTGTCTCCCCAATATAGAGGAGGCCACATCGGGTACAGAGGATGCAATAGATGATATGTGTGGAGGTGCAGGTGAATCTGTGGCGGATATGGAAGTTTCCTTTGGGGCCTTGGAGGGAGGTGAGGGGGGAGGTGTGGGCGCAAGTCTTGCACCTCCTGCGGTTGCAGGGGAAGGTGCTGGGAGTGGAGGTTGGGTTGGTGGGGGGTGTGGATCTGACGAGGGAGTCACGGAGGGAGTGGTCTTTACGGAATGCTGATAGGGGAGGTGGGGGAAATATATCCTTGGTGGTGGGGTCCGTTTGGAGGTAGCGGAAATGACGGCGGATGATGCGCTGTACATGGAGATTGGTGGGGTGGTAGGTGAGGACCAGTGGGGTTCTGTCCTGGTGGCGGTTGGAGGGGCGGGGTTCAAGGGCGGAGGAGCGGGAAGTGGAAGAGATGCGGTGGAGGGCATCGTCGACCACGTCGGGGGGGAAATTGCGGTCCTTGAAGAAGGAGGCCATCTGGGCTGTGTATTTTTGGAACTGGTCCTCCTGGGAGCAGATGCGGCGGAGTCGAAGGAATTGGGAGAATGGGATGGTGTTTTTACAGGGGGCAGGATGGGAGGAGGTGTAGTCCAGTACAGGGGGCAGGATGGGAGTAGGTGTAGTCCAGTACAGGGGGCAGGATGGGAGGAGGTGTGTACACCTCCTCCCATCCTGCCCCCTGTAAAAACGCCATCCCATTCTCCCAATTCCTTCGTCTCCGCCGCATCTGCTCCCAGGAGGACCAGTTCAAAATACGTACAACCCAGATGGCCTCCTTCTTCAAGGACCGCAATTTCCCCCCCGACGTGGTCGACGATGCCCTCCGCCGCATGTCTTCCACTTCCCGCTCCTCCGCCCTTGAACCCCGCCCCTCCAACCGCCACCAGGACAGAACCCCACTGGTCCTCACCTACCACCCCACCAATCTCCATGCTGGCCTTCCTAGCGAGAGTATTGGAGTAAGGATGGCTTAATGTAGTTATGATTTGGAGACGTTGATGTTGGACTGGGGTGTACAAAGTTAAAAATCACACAACACCAGGTTATAGTCCAGCAGGTTTATTTGGAAACACTAGCTTTCAGAGCGCTGCTCTTTCTAGAAATTCTGTGTCTTACAATCTTATTCTCCACAAAAACCTGATGAAAGAGCAGTGCTCTGAAAGCTAGTGTTTCCAAATAAACTTGTTGGACTATAACCTCGTGTTGTGTGATTTTTAATTTTGCTGTAGTTATACAGGGACTTGGTGAGGCCAAACCTTGCAGTCTTGGTCTCCTAGTCTGAGGGAGGACATTCTTATTATTGAGAGAGTCCAGAGAAGGTTCACCAGTCTGATCAGCTGGCCTTATACAGGCTGGAAATCAGAAGAATGATGGGCAGACCTCATAGAAACATATAAACTCCTGGGCAGGCTAGATGCAGGAACAATGTTCCCAATGTTGGGGAATCCAGAACTAGGGGTCACAGTCTAGAATAAGGGGTAAGCCGTTCGGGGCTGAGATGAGGAAGAACTTCTTCAGTCAGAGAGTTGTGAATCTATGAAATTCTCTCCCTCAGGAAGCTGTTGGGACCAGTTCATTAGATAGATTCAAGAGGGAGCTGGACGGGGCTCATGCGCTTAAAGGGATCAGGGGTATAGAGGGACGATGGGAGTGGGATACTGAGATTGCATAGTCAGCCATGATCATGTTGAATGGTGGTCCAGGCTCAAATAGCCAACTAGCCTACTCCTGCACTTATTTTCTATGTTTCTCTGTTTCTAAGAAACTGAAATTACACAGGTGCCCACACAGAAAGGTCAGATGGCACATAGAGAGCAATGAGAAACAGACACCATTAAAGTTTTGATAACTTGTAAAAATAATGTCAAGTTACACCTAGTCCAGTTCTTAAGCTTGAGATGTAATCCAGTCAACCTTGATTTCCATCTTCCTCGTGCACTGCATTGTACAATCTAATGTTTTAAAAAGCAGGCAGTCATTATCGAACTCAATGCTTTCTATGCACAGTGTCACTTGCCCTGACAGCCCTGGATTTACCTGTTCCCCTGTCACCGTTACACAGTGATCTCAAGCGGTCTTCCTGAGAGTAAACCCAAGGAAAACAGCGGGGGATCCAGATGGAGTCCCTGGTTGTACATTTAGATCTTCTGTGGACCAGCTGGTGGAGGTATTTGCTCACATCTTCAACCTGTCTTTGCTACAATCTGAAGTCTCCATCTCCTTCAAGAAGACTCCCATTATTCCAGTACACATACAACATGCCTCAACAGCTAACGCCCAGTGGCTTTTCCATCATCATGAAGTGCTTCGAGTGGCTGGTCATGACCCACATCAATTCCAGTCTCCCAACCTGCCTTGATCCCCCTCAATTTGCCTACTGATGTAACAAGTCCACAGCGGATGCCATATCCTTAGCCATACACTCAACCCTGGAACATCTGGATAACAAGGACACCTATGACAGGCTCCTACTCCTCGTCTACAGCTCTGCCTTCAACAACAATAGCCCCTCCAGACATATCGGAAAACTCTGAGACCTAGGTTTCGACTCTGCCTTCTGCAACTAAATCCTCAGCTTCTTGACCCACAGACCACAACCAGTGAAGATTGATAACTGCACATCCTCCACAATAATACTCAACACTGAAGCCCCTCTAGGAAGAGTTCTCAGCCCCCTACTGTACTCCTCTATATGAACAGCATCTACAAGTTCGCTGATGATACCTCCATGGTAGGACCGATATCAAACAATGATGATTCAGAATATAGGAAAGAGATACAGTGATTGGTGTCATGGTGAAATATCAACAACCTCTCTCTCAATGTTGGCAGAAAAGAACTGATCATTGACTTCAGGAATGTTACATCACGGGGTATGCCCCCTCACTAATTTAAACCAGCAATACAGAAAAGATTTACCTCCTGTGGTAATTTGTGAAAATTCGAGAGGCAAAGAACTATCCCAAAAGTCACTATTTAAAGTAAAAAGTAACAACTTCATTTTTTAAAGTCTAACAGAGAATAATTAACTAACAACTATTTACATCTCCTTTCTCTAATCTACCTTTTACTTTCCCTTCTGCAATACTGGTCCAATAAAAAGCTGATTACGATTTACAAAAAAATTTCAAATTTCAAAACCAGCCAGCAGTCAAATCTTGTTTTTATATCTTCCTCTGTATATTTGCTCTCAGCTTGGTGTTGATGTTTTCTCTGTGCAAACTCTGTCTCTAGACTGGTCACTCTCAGAGAGTTTTGACTAGCACTACATCTGTTGGTCTTTTGGCAGTTCTCACTCAATTGTTCAATATTTTTCGTTTTATACTCCAAAGCATGTTTCATTGATTAGATTACTTACAGTGTGGAAACAGGCCCTTCGGCCCAACAAGTCCACACCGACCCGCCGAAGCGTAACCCACCCATACCCCTACATTTACCCCTTTACCTAACACTACGGGCAATTTAGCATGGTCAATTCACCTAACCTGCACATCTTTGGACTGTGGGAGGAAACCGGAGCCCCCGGAGGAAACCCACGCAGACACGGGGAGAACGTGCAAACTCCACACAGTCAGTCGCCTGAGTCGGGAATTGAACCCGGGTCTCTGGCGCTGCGAGGCAGCAGTGCTAACCACTGTGCCACCGTGGTTTTATTATTACCAAAATACCAAATTAAACTTGATTGAAGTTTGGTATCATGGGGCATAAATTAAACTGATTGCCCGAATTTGAATTTATTTTCATCTCTGAACAACCCTGTGGGCGGCACAGTGGCACAGTGGTTAGCACTGCTGCCTCACAATGCCAGAGACCCAGGTTCAATTCTCGCCTCAGGCGACAGTGTAGAGTTTGCATGTTCTCCCTGTGTCTGTGTGGGTTTCCTCCGGGTGCTCCGGTTTCCTCCCACAGTCCAAAGATGTGCAGGTCAGGTGAATTGGCCATGCTGAATTGCCCATAGTGTTAGGTAAGGGGTAAATGTAGGGATATGGGTGGGTTGCGCTTCGGCGGGGCGGTGTGGACTTGTGGGCCGAAGGGCCTGTTTCCACTCTGTAAGTAATCTAATCTAAAAACCCAGCCAGTGCTAACTGTTCAGACTCTAAGTCTCTAAGTCCTTGCTAGCTTTCAACTCTTAAAGTACCCCATACACCTTCATAACAGGAAGAAAGGAGGAGAACATGCCCTCACTGACATCAATGGAGCTGAAGTGGAGAGGGTTGAGAGCATTAAGTTCTTAGGAGTGGCGATAATCAACAATCTATCCTGAACCTCCCATGTCGATGTGATGGTCAAGAAGGCACAACAAAGCCTCTTCTTCCTCAGGCATCTTAGGAAATTCTGCATGTTCATAACAACCCTCACCAACTTTTACAGATGCACCACAGAAAGCATTTTATTTGGGTTCATAACGGCTTGGTATGCCAACTGCTCTGCCCAGGACTGTAGGAAACTACAGAAAGTTGTGTGCACAGCCTAGGCCATCACAGAAGGCAGCCTCTCATTCATGGACTCCATTTATACATATTGCGACGGAAACATTGCCAACATCATCAAAGACCCCTCCTACCCCAGTAATACTCTCTTCTAACCTCTTCCATCAGAGAGAAGATACATAAACTTGAACAAACACACCAACAGGTTTAAGAACATTTCTTCCCGGCCATTATTAGATTGCTGAATGGACCTCTCGAACTTCAAATAATGTTAGAAGTCACATATCACCAGGTTATAATCCGACAGGATTATTTGAACCATATCGGAGTGCTGCTCCTTTGTCAGATAAATCACATCACAAGGTGAAGGGGCAACACTCTGAAAGCTTGTGATTTCAAATAAACCTGTTGGACTACAACCTGGTGCTATGTGACTTCTGACTTTGCCCAACCCAGTCTAACACTGGCACCTTCACATCCAACAGTGTTGATCTTGCTTTGTGCATGTCCTATGTAGTGTAACCTGTGCACCTCATTCTGTCTAAACACCTTATGATCTATGTGTCCTTGTTTGTTATGATCTGCCTGTGCTGCTCACAGTGCAAAACTTTTCACTGTATTTACGCACGTGTGTATACAATAATTCAAATCAAATCAAAGTCAATTTATTCACACCTCCCCAACAGAATGTAGAGAGGCACCTGCAATGTACTATCTATTAATATATATCATCCTGCTCCCAAAGTTTCAGCAGCACGGCTGTCTAACCCAGTTCACTTCCTCAAAAGGGTTTGTGATAGTTCTTGCCTTATATGCGAATTCATATGTTTCATATTCCGATGTTCACTCAGCGTTGTCAGCCATTTTGATTCCTACATTTGTCTTCTACTGAGTTGATAGCCTCATGAGTAATTGGTGGATTATCCTGCCTGCTACTACTTATAGCTTTCTGGCTCGATCAGGTGAGCTGTGGTATATCGAGATGGTGTGGAGGTAATTTATTGAGTGCCTGCTCCCTGTACAGAATTGTATTAGATGGGAATGCAGATCACAGACAGGACTATAACACTGTTAGGTTGATTTCTTGTGTTCCTGCCTTGAGTCCCTGTACTGAAATCAAAGGCTTATTGCAGCGCTCGCTCTTAGAAGTTCACTATTTATTCTGTCATTTCCACTGACTCGGAAGGTGGAAGAAATAACATATTAAGAAATTAGCTAGATTTTCCACTCACATACATTGAACGTGCATACATCTAGCCAGGCTGGAAAACTGCATTCAACATTTAGCTGGATTTGACAGGAATACGCCTTCACTATTCCGCTAAGTACTTTATTGCTGTTTATGATCCTGTATAGGCTGTAACATTTGTAATATATACACAATAAAATGTATTACATTTTCAGATTGTTACATTCTGTCCAGCTGGTAAGTGAACCAGCTACCTGCTTTATTAAGCACAAAACCAGTTTGAACCACTTCTGAGTCAGAGTTTTGAAGTTTGTGTAATTAGTAAGAAGTGGGAAAAAACTTATTGTTTATGATTTGGGTGGGTAGAGAGTACAGGATATTTGACACCCTTAAGACCTTAAGTTATTGGAACAAAAATAGGCCATTTGGCCCATTAATTCTGCATTATCATTCAATGAGGTCGTAGCTAATTTGATAATCCTAAACTCAATTTTCCTGCCTTTGCTCCTGAACTCTTGATTCCCTTACTGATTAAAGATCTGTCTATCTCAGCCTCAAATATACCTAATGACCCAGTCTCAAAAGACCTCTTGTGGCAAAGAATTTCAAAGATATACTACCTTCTGAAAAAAAAACTCATCCTCATCTCTGTCTTAAACAGACCCCTTACTCTGAGATTATGCACTGTGTATCCCCTAATGGGAGATTAGATTAGATTAGATTCTCTACAATGTGGAAACAGGCCCTTCAGCCCAACAAGTCCACATCGACCCTCTGAAGAGTTACCCACACAGACCCATTCCCCTCTGACTAATGCACCTAACACTATGGACAATTTAGCATGGCCAATTCACCTGACCTGCACATCTTTGGACGGTGGGAGGAAACCGGAGCACCCGGAGGAAACCCACGCAGACACGGGGAGAATGTGCAAACTCCACACAGTCATCCGAGGCTAGAATCGAACCTGGGACCCTGGTGCTGTGATCTAGGACCAATCTCCATCTATCTTACAATACAAAATTCTTCAAGTCAAAATGTTTCCCACAATGTGGCTAACACTACAAATGTTTCACACATGACTATGATCAAGTTGCCACAGTTTTGTGGAGCTTCAGAATTTCACTTCTGGCAGTTGATGAAAAGATAGTCATTTAAAATAAATAAGAAATGGACTGTTCTAGTTTGCAGTTCCGATGTAAGGCTGGATTCATTATGTCCAGCAGATTATTAATGAGAAGGTGCTAAGTTTAAAATAAATTCTCAGTGCTTGGGACTGGTTGTGGTGTTGCTGTGTGATGGCTATACAAGCTGCTTCCTGAAGGAATCATCAGTGACATCAGACAACGTCCTTTTGTCAAATGGCAAATTTAAAACAGCAGTTGGGAATCAGTCTGATCTTTCTATCGCACAGGCCACACTTTAATATGGACAGTACATTACTGGAGGTGTATTAAGTAATCTACTTTAATAAGAAAAGAACATTTGACATAAATTGCAAAGAAAACCGACAATCTAATCAGGCACATTGCCTCAATATTTCCAAAATATTTTTTGAAACACAATCTTGGATGTCACTCTCCAACAATTCTGTGGGTGTCCCTGCACCCTGTGGATTGCAGCTGTTCAAGGTGGAAACTCACCATCACCTTCTCCAGAGCAACCACAGGTGAACAATAAATGCGAGCCTAGGCAGCAATGTCCCACTCCTTGAATGAATTTTTCAGAGTCATACAGCTTTGCTGGAAACTCTCCAATTTTAAATTGATATTATTTAAGCAAAGGTTTTGAAAGTAAGTGCCTCACAGCAGAAGTGTACAGGGGCAGTACTACTGGCAAAAGAGCAATCCCCCAACTTTGTCAGTGCTTTGGATCAAGAGCTATGCAAGTGTCAAAGAAACAGTGCTGCATTAGACGGATTAATTGTTGCAATCAATACACTATTGAAAAAACTTCAGGAAAAATAATTCTTCCGCTGCTTTAATTGTCCAATTACATACACAGAACCAATACTCATGAATGCATAGCTATAACAGATTTGGGAACAAATTACAATCTCTCCTTAAGAATTCACACACAGGAGCTTTTAAACATGCTCCCACAAATCATGCAATTTATCCTGTGAATTTAATTGCCATGGTAAGCAGGCTATACTTATTGTAAATGATCTGGATGTGGGCGTAGAAGGATGGGTTGGGACAGATGACACTAGTTGTGGGTAGTGATGAAGGAATGTTGAGAGTTACAGAAGGACATAGATAAGACGCAGAGCTGGGCTGACAAGTGGCAAATAGAGTTTAATGTGGAAAAGTGTGAGGTAGTTCACTTTGGAAGAAGTAACAGGAATGCAGAGTACTGGGCTAATGGTAAAATTCTTGGCAGTGTCGATGAACAGAGAGATCTCAGTATATAGGTGCATAAATCCATTAAAGTTGCCACCTAGGTTGATAGGGTTGTTAAGAAGGCATATGGTGTGTTGGCGTTTATTGGTAGGGGGGGATTGAGTTTCGGAGCCACGAGGTCATACTACAGCTGTACAAGACACTGGTAAGGCTACACCTAGAGTATTGCATACAGTTCTGGTCACTGCATTATAAGAAGGATGTGGAAGCTTTGGAAAGGGTGCAGAGGAGATTTACTAGGATGTTGCCTGGTATGGAGCGAAGGTCTTACGAGGAAAGGCTGAGAGACTTGAGGCTGTTTTCGTTAGAGAGGAGAAGGTTGAGAGATGACTTAATTGAGACATATAAGATAATCAGAGGGTTAGATAGGGTGGACAGTGAGAGCCTTTTTCCTCAGATGGTGAAGGCTAACACAAGGGGACATAGCTTTAAATTGAAGGGTGATAGATTTAGGATAGAGATCAGGGGTAGTGTCTTTACTCAGAGAGTAGTAGGGGTGTGGAACCCCTAGTAGTAGACTCACTAACATTAAGGGCATTTAAATGAGCACTGGACATACATATGGACAATAATGGAATGGTGTAGTTTAGATGGGCATCAGATTAATTTCACAGGTCGGTGCAACATCGAGTGCCGAAGGGCCTGTACTAAGCTGTAATGTTCTATGTTTTATGTTCTATATGTATTGTCATTCCCTCAATGAGGTTGTGCACTGGAAATCAACGACTATTATTCCTTGAGTTGTCACTAAAGCTAATGATTTTATTAAAGTACACAAAATTCCCCTATTTATCTTTCTCATGGACCCAGAGAACACAGATCAGGTTCCTCTACCTACAAAAGAATTGCAATTTAATGCAAATAAATACTTGTTTATCTACCATTGGAATCTATTCACTATTAACATATAACTCTTAATAAAACTCTGAGCCGCTTCCAAAACTCCCAATTATTTATTCCAATCAAATAATTGTTGTCAGGCAGATGAAGTCTGTCATTTATAACTGCTCACAATTCCACAAACCAATCTGTTGCTGCTTGAATCTCATTCTATGGTGTAGTCCCAATTGCAAAAAATCACCCCCACTGCTCCATGAAAGCAGCAGTGTAAACACAGCTTACAAAGAGTTTTGTTAACTTGCTTTTAAAAAGAGCAGTAATTCATTTCATAACTCTTAGTTGTGAAATAGTCCTTTACCATTTCAGTCCATGACTAAAATAACAAAAAATAAAAAAAGACCTTGTATTTACAATATCTCAAGAAAGATCATTTGAAACTTGAAATTGAATGAGCATTTCCACAGGGGTAATCAGAAACAATACCCTCTTTGGAAGTACGTAAAACTTCGCTTGTTGCACCAAAATTGTAAGAACACCAGCCAGTCAAGTTTCTGGGTCACAATCCTAGAATTCCGTCTCTGAAGGTATGTGGGTCAACCCACAGCAGGAGGACTGCAGCAGTTAAAGAAGGCAGCTTAACACCACCTTCTCAAGGGGCAACTAGGGACAAGCAATAAATGCTGGCCAGTCGGCAGTACCCACATACCACAAATTATTAAATAATTTAAAAAATTGGCTGTTAGATTATTAAAAGGTTTGTTATCTCGTCTAAAAGATAATGGATCAAACTATGCTCCAGACTTGGGCTAATACAATTTCCAATATGGGAGCATGACTGTTTGTGATAGCAATTATATTGAGTTTTGAACCATATAGAGGTAAGTCTAGCTGGGCATAAACATTCGGAAAACCTGTGAAGACAGTTCCAGCTACTATTCTCAGTTGAATTAATTGTGTGCAGCATGGGAGAGCTGCATTTTTTCTCTGTCACCATGCTCACTGAAATGGAATCCAGGTAGTTCTCAAATGCTGACCGAACCAGTCAGGACATTCACACTCCTGTGGCTCCCTGTATCTACTGAGTCCATCCACAAAGACAAACGCTGACTATTCAACTATAGAAACCATCACAGTGACTGAACACAACATCAACACTGATTTATTCTCGATAATCAACATGAATTGTAAGCTATGGGCCTGCGATAAAATAACAAATAACTGAACTACACTTCTTCTTTCAGAGGATCTTTTATCCTTATTTGTAGTTACTTGTCTTATCCTGAGATGAGGGGAAGTGTCTTCAACCAGAGGGTGGGGAGCCTGTGGAACACTCTGACACAGAAAGTGGTTGAGGCCAAACCACTGAACTTTTTCAAGGAGGAGTCAAATATAGTTCTTCGGATTAAAGTGATCAAAAGGTGTGGGGAGAAACTGGGAACAGGGGACTGAGTTGGATAATCAGCCCTGATCGTACTGAATAGCAGAGCAGGTGAGAAGGGCTGAATGGCCTACTCCTGCTCCTATTGTCTATATTTTGATTCCATTCTTTGCATTTACTGAGTAATTTTATTACTTTTACTCAAGTAAACTTACAACAGTATCTTGCAAAAAATATAAGCAGTATTTTGTTTAAGCTAAAATGGGTGGCACGGTGGCACAGTGGTTAGCACTGCTGCCTCACAGCGTCAGAGACCTGGGTTCAATTCCCGCCTCAGGCGACTGACTGTGTGGAGTTTGCACGTTCTCCCCGTGTCTGCGTGGGTTTCCTCCGGGTGCTCCGGTTTCCTCCCACAGTCCAAAGATGTGCAGGTTAGGTGAATTGGCCATGCTAAATTACCCGTAGTGTTAGGTGAAGGGTTAAATGTAGGAAAATGGGTCTGGGTGGGTTGCTCTTCAGAGGGTCGGTGTGGACTTGTTGGGCTGAAGGGCCTGTTTCCACACTGTAAGTAATCTAATCTAAAAGCTTTGCTGCTGGTTGTTTTTAAATTGAATGATTTGCAAATTAAAAGGAATCGACACTCTCACATATATACACACACATGCACACACACTCTCTGTCTTTCTCCCTCTCTCTTTGCTGGAAGATCCTTTTGAGGAAGTGCCTTCTATGTGGCCGTGTCATTGCATTTCATGTTACAGAAGCAGCAGCTCTGGAATTCCTAATCACTTTCCATTCAGCTTTTGGGCAACAGAATAATGAAGTACTTCATAAGCATTGTATTTTTAACTAATTCACCAATATTAGTGTGACATTTTTATCAGTGTATCTAACAATGGCAACTAATTGAGTGGACTAAAAAATTTGTAGTTTTTTTTCTTTTTCTGTATTGGAAATATCTAAACTTGTTGCAAAGTTAAATGTTTGTGGAAATGCTTCTATGCATGAGTGGCCAAGAAGAAAGAGGAAATAAAAGTATATCTATCCATCAGCACTGTAATTATTTAATTATCATTTCACCATTTACAAGAGTATATTCAAAACTTGTGTCTGAAATTACAAACCAAAACAACATACAGAAATGTTGGCGTCTTATAAATAACAAGGCTTGTCATTTTGTGATATAATAGTCTCAAAATTAATAAGTCAACTTTCCAAATGTGATTGTCCACATCTTGAACCTATCGAGACAGTTAACTATTTGAAACATTTCTTCCTCTTAAATATTTGTGACAATGGAGCTATTTGTTCAAGTGGAATTGCACTGGTTCTTTGAACACTTCTGTTCATTTATGCTATGCATAAAGGAGGCAATTTTCAATTTAGGAATGAGTATAAAATTGATTACTTCTCATGAAAGGTCATCAAGCTAAAATGCCAGTTATTTCCCTCCCCGCAAAATCTGTCGGATTTGCTGAGTATTTCAAGTTATTTTTGTTTCTCTTTCAGATTTTCAGCATCAACTGTATTTGCATTGATAATATAAAAATTGTATTGCCCTTTTGTCCATGATTGACTGCCATTGCCAGATTAGACAACTGAAGGTGTGGTTGGAAGATTATTGTTTGTGTAGTTTCATGCTTTGACAGGCATTTACACCAACTTTGGAATCAGGGATGGCTATAAAGGAGAGCTGGTTGCCTGCCACATTTTCCATATCAATGGAAATACAGTATGACCTGCAAGCATTATGACAAAAAGTTAAATGACCTCATGTGAGTGCTCAAAGTCAGAGAAGACCCCTTCAAAGGG
This sequence comes from Chiloscyllium plagiosum, assembly GCF_037043375.1. Classification (NCBI taxonomy): domain Eukaryota; kingdom Metazoa; phylum Chordata; class Chondrichthyes; order Orectolobiformes; family Hemiscylliidae; genus Chiloscyllium; species Chiloscyllium plagiosum. The sequence goes on from NW_028270140.1 coordinate 778,182, forward strand.
CATCCCCTGCCATTGCAGTAGCAACACTTTGCTCAGTGCACCACATCCCTATAACCCATGTATTAGCAAGTCTTAGGCACAACTTCCAGCTGGTCCACCTCAGCCTCAGGCAACTTCCAATAAGTCCAGCATCACATTCACGTCTTCTTGTCTCACTTCCAGCTATTTGAATATTGTAGCAAAATCACCAAAACAAAAGTCCATCAAAATAAAATGACATGCTTCCCTCTGTCTTGCAGTACAAGTTGGCCCATAGCCCTTGGAACAGAGTAGAATGGTGGAGACTAGGACGCCTGAATTTCCCAGCGGGAAGGAGGAGATGGTTTTCTGAATTACGCAGTGAACTGGAAAAGGGTCCATGGCATCTGGCTAAGAGATTTTGTGATTATATATTTCTGCATTACTCTCAATTTCAACTCTCAGCTGATCTTCATCCAACTACATGATATAATAGGCAAAGTGCTAATAGTACATGTAACTTGTGCTTTCCTCCCCAGCTACCTCCCTTCACACCAACCTTCCCCTTTTTGATTTCTGTTCTAAGTCACCTGGCAGAGAACACACAGGAAGAAAAAAAGGTACCAGTTATAGCACTGATGAACAGTCCCTGTGACTGGATCTGACACTCTGAGCCATCAAGTCAGGTGTTGGTATTGCTCAGACCTTAGTGGTTATACATAGCATCAGAAACTACTCAGCGCAAAAGGTCCGTTTTGTTTGGAGGGCAGGATACTTTGTGCCCCGGTTTTTGTGTGTGTGTGTGTGTGTATATGAGTGTGTGTATATGTGGCAGTGTGTGGATACAGGCGTGGAGGGGGTGTGAGGTAGGCTTGTGACTTGTAATGTTGCACGCCCACATGAAATCTCCAGCTTTTGTTGAGGCAGCTCCAATGGTACTACAGAGACACATTTTACAACTTTTTTATTTTAATTACATTTCATGTCATTTAAACCATGAAATATTCCTTTTACCACTTGAGTAGGAATTTTGGTGGCCTCCTCAGGATTCTTGGCAGTGTGGAGGAACAGTGGGATCTTGGTGTGCAGGTACATAGATCCCTTAAAATTGCTACCCAAGTGGACAGGGTTGTTAAGAAAGCATATGGCGTTTTGGCTTTCATTAACAGGGGAATTGAGTTTAAGAGCCATGAGATCTTGTTGCAGCTCTGGTTAGACCGCACTTGGAATACTGCGTCCAGTTCTGGTCGCCCTATTATAGGAAAGATGTGGATGCTTTGGAGAGGGTTCAGAGGAGGTTTACCAGGATGCTGCCTGGACTGGAGGGCTTATCTTACGAAGAGAGGTTGACTGAGCTCGGACTTTTCTCATTGGAAAAAAGAAGGAAGAGAGGGGACCTAATTGAGATGTACAAGATAATGAGAGGCATAGATAGAGTTGATAGTCAGAGACTTTTTCCCAGGGCAGAAATTGTTAACACGAGGGGTCATAGTTTTAAGCTGTTTGGCGGAAAGTATAGAGGGGATGTCAGAGGCAGGTTCTTTACACAGAGAGTTGTGAGAGCATGGAATGCGTTGCCGGCAGCAGTTGTGGAAGCGAGGTCATTGGGGAAATTTAAGAGACTGCTGGACATGCATATGGTCACAGAAATTTGAGAGTTCATACATTAGATCTATCTTACATGAGGATCACTGGTCGGCACAACATCGTGGGCTGAAGGGCCTGTTCTGTGCTGTACTGTTCTATGTCCCTTCAAAGCTGCTTAACCAATCCTTAGCTGTAAGAGAAACCCAGGGTAATGAAGCACCTCTATACACGTGTCCTATACCTGCTCTGATCAAGTACTTGCCATTTGCAAAAACTATAAGAATTTTTGTTGTCAGCTTTAATTTATCTCATTTTTTTTGTTGGCTGACCTTGGTTTCAAATGAAATAAAGATGTAATTGCAATTTAAAATAATAAGATGACTTGGACAACTCATGCCAGTGCATGAATTTTATTTCAATAAATTCTGTTCATGTCTGCAGTGTACTAACTGCTGCTTTGTTAAGATTCCAATTGTGAAGACAAAAGAAAGCATAGAACAAAAAGCGATATTTGAGACATTAAGTCAGTCTCTCGACAGACTCTCATACAACTCACTGTCAGGTAGACTGTACCAATACATTGAAGACCCCAGGGAAAGACTCCATATCTTTTTCCCAAGTTCATTTTTAGCAACTTTCATTGTAATTTTAATTCACATTATACACTATTGGCTTGTTCTCTTCAGTACATGACATTTTCATGTTCCAGCAGCTTAGTAACTAGTATGTGCCATACATCATTCAACTAACTGTATCTGCACTTATATCGATAATAAGGTATATTTTTCAAACTGGAGCTACGTATACAATAATGCCCCCGGATACTCGAGGCAAAGCTTTTTGACATATGTCAATTCCCTGAATTGGGGTGTAGGAGGACAATTTTAAAAATCAAAGACAATGCAGCACTCAGCCTGAAAGGATGGCAGAAGCAGATTCAACAACAAATTTCAAAATAGAAGTGGCTAAATCACCGAAGAATTTGCAGAATTGATGAGTATCAGACTATTCTTTGAAAGGGCTGGAATGGGTACAATGATCTGAAGGGCTTTCTTTCATGATGCATGTTTAAAATAACTTTATTTTGCTCAATAAGTTATTGAAAATGCATCAAAACACACAATATGCTTCAGTAAACTCCTGACAAATCCACCCAGATAGAATTATCTCTTAGATACAGTGCACACCTTCTCCTTATTGGGACAGGTTTGCCGACTGAAACCCAGACAGTTAAGGCATTTGGGATTTCACAGACTGCACTGAAGTATTTTCTGAAGTACTCCCCCCATCCTGCTGACCGATGGCCATTCACCCCACTCCGGGGCCCACTGACCATCCCATTCTGGGCCTTCAGCTGCTGCAACATTCCAATGTTATCACCACGTCTCTCCCCCTCATTGGCCATCCATGACTGCTTGTTCTGAGTAAAGACCTCCTCCTACTACTCTTGTTTCTCTCCCTCACAGTCTTTAGCTTTATCACTAGGTCTAGGTCTGAAAACTGGGGTATAGGCTAGTGGCTGTCCTGCCACATTGTGTAAATTAAGAATTTTGTGATTCTGCACTGTACTTTCATAGCTGTGTAAAATAAGCTACAGAAAAGGCGAATAGAGTGAGTTAAAATCAGACATGCACTTGAGTTGTCCCACCCCTGTGATTGCTGGCTTCCAAAATCACTTCCACAGAAATTAAATGGTGGACCCTTTAATCCTGGGGCTCATTTCTGCTTCCCCCATGGGTGGGTTCGAAACTAACTTCCATTTCTCACCTCTGCAGTGAAAATCCAGACTTTGACTTGTCCTTATGACACTATCCAATATATCCAACCATAAAGTTAATGTTTCAGTCAGATCAGTCCTCAGTCTGTCTTGTTTTCTGGAAAGAGATCAATTCCCTTCTGGTATCTGATAAAGACAATCAATGAAATAGAAAAAGATAAAACATCCTAAGGCCATACCAGTAAATGCAGAGGAGATGTGGTTGGACCTTTTGCAGAAATCTTTTCCCAGAACCCTCTTCTTACATAATGGACTGTTGTTCCAGCAATGTTAAATGATCCTGGATGTTCAATCTTCCAGTCACTATTAATAGAATGTTTGCTGGCATCTCGGAGAGCTGCAAGTATTAACATTTTAGAGATAAACATTCAGAAACAGGAAAATGAAAGCACTTAGAACAATAGAACCATGATCTGACGTGATTAACTAAGAGCACTGATTTGTTAATATTGGTAAAGCAACTAATGTGGGAGGAAAACAAATAGGTTCTTCAAAACAGCTGTAGCATTGGGAAGGGAGTTAGGAACTTCTTTTCTTTCTGACCATTTCTACGTTTATAACTTGAAAGCAATACATGAGTTGAGATTGAAGTTGAAAGGAATAAAAATGGGCAGATGTTAGATGGAGTGCTGACTTGATATCACCTGTTTTGAATTGTCACCCAAACCTGAAATCTACCACTAAGTGTTTCACTAATTATAAAACTGCTCATGAACTGCTACTCATAAATGCACATGAAGTAGTAAACCTCTTAATATCATAAATTTATACATAGCCAAGCTAAGTTCTTTTCAACCAACTTTATTTCCTGCAGTACGTTAAAATAATGCTATGATTAGATTACTTACAGTGTGGAAACAGGCCCTTCGGCCCACACTGACCCTCTAAAGAGTAACCCACCCAGACCCATTTCCCACTGACTAATGTACCTAACACTATGGGCAATTTGGCATGACCAATTCACCTGACCTGCACAGCTTTGGAGTGTGGGAGGAAACTGGAGCACCTGGAGAAAACCCACACAGACATAGGGAGAGTGTGCAAATTCCACACAGATAGTCGCCCAAGGCTGGAATCGAACCTAGGACCCTGGTGACGTGAGGCAGCAGTGCTAATACTGAGCCACTGTGCCGCTCCAAAAAGTATTGATTAATTCTCAAATGTGAATCAGTAAGAATAAAATGGTCCACATTTAACATTGGGGAAATATACTTTATCCAAACCTGAATAAAATGAATTAATATATTCCATTCTTTAAGAAAAAAATGCATTTGTCACTGTATTTCTTTGTTGACCTGTTACGGTTATAATTTTTTTTAAGTTTCAAAAGAAAGGATCCTTCTTAAAAATTTAAATGTTGGTTTCCAATCACTATTTAATGGAAATGTTTTAGTTTCCTGTACATGCTGTGAAGAGGGGCTACTTGACAATAGATGAGTTTTGAACTCTAAGTCGAGTACCTCTGTGTCTGTTCTCTCCTTCTGTACATCAATGTTATAATTTTTTTTTAAAAACTCAGATTCATAAGTTCCAAAATAAAGAGATTGTCTGAGCATTGCAATCATAATGTTAGTATAGAAGACATCAGATTTACAGCATGTTGCAGAAACCTGGCTGCATTTACAATATAAATGGAAAATTAAACACAAGGTCTTTGTGATTTTGCCAGATGGTTGATTGACCTTCTGGGTGGAGGTTTTCTATTTGATTTAGTCCACTTTGTCAACCAGTGGTCCTGAGTATGTACAAATTGGGATACTCATATACCATGTCATGCTGATACTTGAGGAGTTGAACTTTGCATGTGATCATCACTAGCTGATTGTAAAATTAGTACCTTTACTAAACTTGAATTTGCACTTCCAGACGGGAGCCTTCAGATTACTGATTTTAAGCACGAGAAAAGTCACTTTATCCTGTGCCAGTTCCAGATTTTAAATACTGTGCTCCATGTAAAACTCCCCAAATGCACTATACACATTTAATTACATCCACTTTAATCAAAGCCTCACTTTACTGACTTACATGAAACAAAAACCATGCAGCATTAATAAAGATTTGTATATTACTGAAAATACTGACAGAATGTTGAGTCTCCTCAGTAAATGCTCTTGGCTCCTTTTTTTTATTTGATCCCATTTTCTGGATATAATTAAAAAGAGGTTCCTGACAAGGCTATGTTCATTGGAGTTTTGGTATGACCAAGAAGAAATAGCAAGCAATAAAATAAAATATGAAATGCAGACATGGGTAGATAAAAAAATTGTACAACAGTTGACTCGTAACCTCCCCACTACCTAACAGGAAAATTAAGAAGTTTTAAGTATCTGGATCTAACTTCAATACCACTATGTGGAGTTGATATAATCTTATATCAACAAGCTTAAATGTCATGTTTGTGACTTTTTGTTTATGCTAATCTGAGCACAATAACTAGAGTGAAATGTTACATGCTATAAATCTTGCTTGAAACTGCATACCTCAAATCAAATCTGAACAGTTTACTATTAACTGAATGGTAAATTGTAGCTCCTCCTCCAGTTTGTTATTTATTCCTTTGTAAAATGCTTTATGCGATTGCAAAGAAAGAACAAATGGTTTTAATGGACTATCTTACCACCAAAAAAAACTAAGTTAACTAAACCTCCCGTGAAAGATTCTTGGCATTATCATAATGTGGTGACAAACGGAATTTGGCCCAGTCACGACACAGACAACAGGCATTTTGGAGTGTAGAACATGGGAGGCTTGCTCGGAGTACATGGAAACAGTTAAGCAGAGAGACACATCAAAGAGATGAGCTGAGACATGCAGAATTGGTTATGAAGATGGAAAAAAGCAACCTGAGTGATGGGGCAGACATATGGTCTAAACTCAGTTTGAAATTCACAGCAGGATGAAATGTGACACAAAGGTCGAGAAGACCCTGCTTCAGCATCAGTTCCCAGGGATAGTGATGGGATCGGATGTAGGAACATAGGAACAGAAAGCCATTCAGCCCCTCCAGCCTGTACCACCACTCAATGAGATCACGGTTAAAATGTGGCCTAACTCCACATATCTGCCTTTGGTTCATATCCCTTAGTACTTCTGCTTAACCAAAAATATCTATCACAGATTTAAAATTAACAATTGATCCTGCATCCACAGTTGTCTGAGGAAGTGAGTTCCAAACCTTTTCCATTCTTTGTGTGTAGATGTGCTTCCTAACGTCTCTCCTGAATAGTCTGGTCTTCATTGTTAGGAAGCAGAGTTTGTGGCAGGGACTGATAATATTGGTTTCAAGGCTGCTCAATATTTCATTGCCAGAAATTTCTGTTGATCCAGTACTAATATTGGACAAGCAATCTAATACTTTAGAAATATTGGAAAGACCTAGAGAGCTGGTTGTGGTGAAGAGTTGGGTGACGTCATCATACATAGAGTCATAGAGATGTACAGCGTGGAAACAGACCCTTCAGTCCAACTCGTCCATGCCGACCAGATATCCCAACCCAATCTAGTCCCACCTGCTAGCACCTGGCCGATATCTCTCCAAACCCTTCCTATTCATATATCCATCCAGATGCCTTTTAAATGTTGCAATTGTACCAGCCTTACCGGGCAAAAACAAGATTGTGATTGCAATTCACCGATTGTGTTCCTTCCACACAATGCTGCCTAGCCTATTTGTGCTGGGGTGGGAGGTAGCATGGAATTGACAACGGGAGGTGTCCAAGAATAGGTCCTTGGGGAACACCAGAGCCAGGAGCAAAGAGCAGCTCAATAATATTTGCATCAAGTTCATGAAGGTGAAGTCCAGGAAATTGTATTTTTCTTGAAATGCTGCCTCAAAGTATTCCAACTGAAACATCATCCATCTAAGAGGAGATAATTTAAAGTGATGGAGAAAATCCACAAATATAGACACTGAAGGAACCTTTGTAGTAATGTAGCCGAAGAGTGTGGTGCTGGAAAAGCACAACTGTTCAGGCAGCATCCAAATAGCAGGACAGTCAACATTTCAGGCATAAGCCCTTCATCAGAAATGTCTGAAACATTGATTCCCCTGCTCCTCGTATTCTGCTTGACTGGCTGTGTTTTTCCAGCACCACACTTTTCAACACTGATCTCCAGCATCTGCAGTCCTCACTTTCTCCTTTATAATAATGTACTTCTCTTGGACTTTCCTTCTTTTTAAAAGTCACAACATAAGCAGGTAAGCCCCTGGCAACAATGAATTACCAAGGTAACTGTGTGCTGGTTTCTCTTCAACAACACGTATCCTCCTTGCTCCTGCAGGTATCACCAGAGCTTCCACATAGCCTGTAACATAATAAAAAAACAATATAGTGAATTGTCTAGCTATATATCAATAAACTGAGCTGGGTATGGCGAGTCTTTGGCTATGTCTGGAAGACAGATTTCAGGAAGACATAGATAGAGGAATGAAATGTGCAGACACATGGTGGTTTAAATTTAATGCTGAGAACTAAGGAATTAAAGAACAGAGAAGGTATATTATTTCATAGATTTTAAAGGCCGCTAAAACTTTAATTAATGATAACAGGACAAGCCAGTTATCCTAATATAAACTGGACTAGTAGTCTTAGAAAGTGAGCCACATTATCAGTTGGGCTTGCAGTTGTGGCTCACTCATCCATGCCAGATGCCACACATTTGAGGTTCTATCCTTTGCAAAGAGAAAGAGTATGTTCATGCATTGCACTCTTTACAAGTGAACAAAAACCTGGGGGAGGCTTTTCTCTGATGCTTTCCCATGGCAAAACTTTGACCAATCAAGACTTGATTTGGTTGCTTTGAGTTTCACCAAAACTTGGAAGTTAATTATTTCCTAGTGCAATTTTAATAGCAATGCATCTACCAATTAGAGCTCACTTGCCAATCTGCACTGTCTTCTATGGAATGTAATTTATTGCTTCCTTTGAGATTTGGATTATGTGATGGTACCATCATGAGTGCAAGAAAAAAGCTTTTACAACATGTCTCCTAAAAAAGGAGTTCTGTACTATTAAATGATTATCCCACAGAGGTTTTTCTGACAACAATACCAATATCAATTTTTTTTGAGTACAGTATCAATGGAACCCTGCTTGCATTGTTTAGACTGCCCCTGGAGTACTGTGGTGCAGGTTTAGTCGTGTAATCTCAGAAAGGGTGTTATTGCCATCGAGAGAGTGCAACAAATGTTCATCAGATGTAATCCTGGGATGACAGGACTGTTCTGTGAAGAGAGATTGGGGAAAACTGGGCTTGCGTTCTTTAGAGTTTTGAAGAACAAGAGATAATCTCGTGGCAATTTACAAAATATGTGAAGGTAAAGACAGGTAAATGCGAGTGAAAGATTTTTCCTGATTAGGGACTCCAGAATCAGGGGCACAATTTAAAAATAAGGGAGATGCAATTTAGGACCAAGATGAGGACATCCTTTTCTCTACTCAGAACATTGGGGCTCAGTTTTTGGTTATATTTTGCAATTGATGGATTTTTGATTGTCAATCGTGTCAAGTGTTGCAGTGGTAATGTGGGTAAAGACACAGAACTGTTGGATCAGCCATGGTTATCTTCAAAACCAGAGCAGGTGTGATGGACTGAATAGGGTTAACACGTATGGGCCCCAGCTATGCCTGTCTCTTTGTTGGCTACGTAGAGCAGTTGATCTTCCGTAATTACACCGGCACCACTCCCCACCTCTTCCTCCGCTACATTGATGACTGCATTGGCGCCACCTCGTGCTCCCGCGAGGAGGTTGAGCAATTCATCAACTTCACCAACACATTCCACCCTGACCTTAAATTTACCTGGATCATCTCTGACACCTCCCTCCCCTTCCTGGACCTCTCCATCTCCATCAGTGACAACCGACTTGACACTGACATCTTCTACAAACCCACCGACTCCCACAGCTACCTGGATTACACCTCTTCCCACCCTACCTCTTGCAAAAATGCCATCCCGTATTCCCAATTCCTCCGCCGTATCTGCTCCCAGGAGGAGCGGTTCCACCATAGAACACACCAGATGGCCTCCTTCTTTAGAGACCACAATTTCCCTTCCCACGTGGTTAAAGATGCCCTCCAACGCATCTCATCCACATCCCGCACCTCCACCCTCAGACCCAACACCTCCAACCGCAACAAGGACAGAACGCCCCTGGTGCTCACCTTCCACCCTACCAACCTTCGCATAAACCAAATCATCCGCCGACATTTCTGCCACCTCCAAACAGACCCCACCACCAGGGATATATTTCCCTCCCCACCCCTCTCCGCCTTCCCCAAAGACCGTTCCCTCCGTGACTACCTGGTCAGGTCCACGCCCCCCTACGACCCACCCTCCCATCCTGGCACTTTTCCCTGCCCCCGCAGGAACTGTAAAACCTGTGCCCACACCTCCTCCCTCACCTCCATCCAAGGCCCTAAAGGAGCCTTCCACATCCATCAAAGTTTTACCTGCACATCCACTAATATCATTTATTGTATCCGTTGCTCCCGATGCGGTCTCCTCTACATTGGGGAGACTGGGCGCCTCCTAGCAGAGCGCTTTAGGGAACATCTCAGAGACACCCGCATCAATCAACCAAATCGCCCAGTGGCTCAACATTTCAACTCCCCCTCCCACTCTGCCGAGGATATGGAGGTGCTGGGCCTCCTCCACCGCCGCTCCCTCACCACCAGACGCCTGGAGGAAGAACGCCTCATCTTCCGCCTCGGAACACTTCAACCCCAGGGCATCAATGTGGATTTCAACAGTTTCCTCATTTCCCCTTCCCCCACCTCATCCTAGTTTCTAACCTCCAGCAACTCGACTTATCCGGACTTGTCCGACCTGCCCAGCTCCTTTTCCACCTATCCACTCCACCCTCTCTTCCCTGACCTATCACCTTCATCTCCTTCCCCACTGACCTATTGTACTCTATGCTACTCTCTCCCCACCCCCACCCTCCTCTAGCTTATCTCTCCATGCTTCAGGCTCTCTGCCTTTATTCCTGATGAAGGGCTTTTGCCCGAAACGTCGATTTTGCCTGTCCTCGGATGCTGCCTGAACTGCTGTGCTCTTCCAGCACCACTAATCCAGAATCTGGTTTCCAGCATCTGCAGTCATTGTTTTTACCACCCTGATGGACTGAATAGCCTAGTCCTGTTACTAATAATTTCCCGACTACTGAAGTGAGGCTAAGTGTCCTTTAATTTCTTGGTCTATTCTTTTCTCCCTCGCTGATAGTCAAGGTATTATCAGTTTCTGAATAGTTTTGGGCAAGAACAAGAAAAATAAAATGTGAAAATAGTGTTGGAAGGCTAATTTCAAAGAGTTAAAGTGGGTTCTGACCACAATAGATTGGACTCAAAGATTAGTACGTAGATCATTAAAGAGCAAGAGGCTTTCAAAGGTACAATACTTTAGCTGCAGACTAGGCACATTCCTATGATGGGAGAAGGAAGATAATCCAAAGCTCAAGATACCTGGATGACTAAAGACATAAGCTGAAAATGTGTTGCTGGAAAAGCGCAGCAGGTCAGGCAGCATCCAAGGAACAGGAGAATCGACGTTTTGGGCATAAGCCCTTCTTCAGGAATGAGGAAAGTGTGTCCAGCAGGCTAAGATAAAAGGTGGGGAGGAGGGACTTGGGGGAGGGGCGTTGGAAATGCAATAGGTGGAAGGAGGTCAAGGTGAGGGTGATAGGCCGGAGTGGAGGTGGGGGCGGAGAGGTCAGGAAGAAGATTGCAGGTTAGGAACGCGGTGCTGAGTTCAAGGGATTTGACTGAGACAAGGTGGGGGGAGGGGAAATGAGGAAACTGGAGAAATCCGAGTTCATCCCTTGTGGTTGGAGGGTTCCTAGGCGGAAGATGAGGCGCTCTTCCTCCAACCGTCGTGTTGCTATGGTCTGGGGATGGAGGAGTCCAAGGACCTGCATGTGTTTGGTGGAGTGGGAGGGGGAGTTGAAGTGTTCAGCCACGGGGTGGTTGGGTAGGTTGGTCCAGGTGTCCCAGAGATGTTCTCTGAAACATTCCACAAGTAGGCAGCCTGTCTCCCCAATATAGAAGAGGCCACATCGGGTGCAGCGGATGCAGTAAATGATGTGTGTGGAGGTGCAGGTGAATTTGTGGTGGATATGGAAGGATCTCTTGGGGCCTTGGAGGGAAGTAAGGGGGGAGGTGTGGGTGCAAGTTTTGCCTTTCTTGCGGTTCCAGGGGAAGGTGCCGGGAGTGGAGGTTCAGTTGGCGGGGGGTGTGGACCTAACAAGGGAGTCACGGAGGGAGTGGTCTTTTTGAAACGCTGATAGGGGAGGGGAGGGAAATATATCTCTGGTGGTGGGGTCCGTTTGGAGGTGGCGGAAATTCAAAGACCCAGGATGACCAGTCCCAATACCATACAACCCAGATGGCCTCCTTCTTCAAAGACCGCAAATTCCCCCCAGACGTGGTCGACGATGCCCTCCACCGCATCTCATCCACTTACCACTCCTCCGCCCTTGAGCCCCACCCCTCCAATCGCCACCAGGACAGAACCCCACTGGTCCTCACCTACCACCCACCAACCTCCATATACATCGTATCATCCGCCGTCATTTCCTCCTCTATATTGGGGAGACAGGCCGCCTACTTGCGGAATGTTTCAGAGAACACCTCTGGGACACCCCGACCAACCAACCCAACCACCCTGTTGCTCAACACTTCAACTCCCCCTCCCACTCCACCAAGGACATACAGGTCCTTGGACTCCTCCATCGCCAGACCAGAGCAACACGACGGTTGGAGGAAGAACGCCTCATCTTCCGCCTGGGAACCCTCCAACCACAAGGGATGAACTCAGATTTCTCCAGTTTCCTCATTTCCCCTCCCCCCCACCTTGTCTCAGTCAAATCCCTCGAACTCAGCACCGCCTTCCTAACCTGCAATCTTCTTCCTGACCTCTCCGCCCCCCCACCCCCACTCCGGCCTATCACCCTCACCTTGACCTCCTTCCACCTATTGCATTTCCAACGCCCCTCCCCCAAGTCCCTCCTCCCCACCTTTTATCTTAGGCTGCTGGACACACTTTCCTCATTCCTGAAGAAGGGCTTATGCCCGAAACGTCGTTTCTCCTGTTCCTTGGATGCTGCCTGACCTGCTGCGCTTTTCCAGCAACACATTTTCAGCTCTGATCGCCAGCATCTGCAGTCCTCACTTTCTCCTCCTGACTAAAGACATAGCAATCAAAATGAAACAGAAAGAGACTTATGATGAACGTCTGATTCATACATAACAGAAAGTTAAACATAAATCAGACATGTAGAGGAAACCTGTACAAAACTCAAAGAACACTGAGCTGCTTTAATTCTTATTAGATCAGCCTGCTGCACTCTAAGGCAGAAGTGGACTTCACCAGTTTCCTCATTTTCCCTCCCCCCACCTTACCCCAGTTCCATCCTTCCAGCTCAGCACCATCCTCATGGCCTGTCCTACCTGCCAATCTTCCTTCCCACCGATCCGCTACACCCTCCTCTCTGACGTATCACCTCCATCCCCACCCCCATCCACCCATTGTATTCTTTGTTACCTTCTCCCCGGCCCCACCCCCCTCCCATTTATCTCTCCACCCTGGAGGCTCCCTGCCTTCATTCCTGATGAAGGATTTTTGCCCGAAACGTCGATTTTCCTGCTCCTCGGATGCTGCCTTACCTGCTGTGCTTTTCCAGCACTATTCTAATCGAGACTGCTGCACTCTAACCTGAGTTTTGGTGTGTTCAGATTGTATTAACCTTCCTATTCAGGACAAAGAAATCGCACAGCCTCATGTGACTATATTCCAGCAAAGTGGATTCCCGTGGGTTCTCTGATCCCTGGATATCACTACACTTCAATGTTAAACAGATGAGATTATTTGTGGGTGTGCAGCATGTGAACTTAATATACCGGACTGGCACTTGTTGCTAAACCAAAGAAAACAGTTGGTTTAAATTCCAGAAATGTAATGGTGATTCCCCTCACAAGTAATGAACGAAATGGTTCTGGAGACAATAGTATTAATTCACTGCAGCTTGATAATATAACAATGTAAAGGAAGTCAAGAATGAGGACATGTCACTAGATCCTCTGAAGTTTATTCCTCCAGTACCCCAAATAACCCATTGTGTAAAATGCAGGTGGATGCTTCAACATTAATGTTTTTTGATCTAACTCGATAGATTACATCTCTCCACCCCATACCTCAGTATTCAGTGCAACATCAAAGGAACTTGGAGCAGACTCTATTGTGCTGTGCCATAATTCACTAGTTGCCCTGTTCAGACTGTTCCATAAATAGCTGTAGGTCCTGCTCCAGCCAGAATTCCCCTCCCCTTTATTAGGTGCAGGCTGGTTGAAAAAATGTAGGCTAGTTTTATTTGGTGCTAAACACACACAAGCCTGGGCTTAGGCTAGCACTGGTTGCATGCAGCAACCAGCAACAAATTAGACAGCTTAAAATTGATGGGTGCTGCCTGAATTGAAGACAAAGTCAGAAATCAAATGACACCAGGTTATAGTCCAACGGGTTTATTTGAAATCACAAGCTTTTTGAGCGCCGCACCTTCATCAGGTGAAGACGTCACCTTATGTCAACTTCACTTAATGAAGGAGCAGCACTCTGAAAGCTTGTGATTTCAAATAAACCTGTTGAACTATAACCCGGTGTTGTACGATTTCTGACTTTGTTCACCCCAGGCCAACACTGGCAACTCCACATCATGAATTGAAGACATCATGGATTAGTGGGCGGCACGGTGGCACAGTGGTTAGCACTGCTGCCTCACAGCGCCAGAGACCCGGGTTCAATTCCCGCCTCGGGCGACTGTCTGTGTGGAGTTTGCACGTTCTCCCCGTGTCTGCGTGGGTTTCCTCCGGGTGCTCCGGTTTCCTCCCACAGTCCAAAAGATGTGCAGGGTCAGGTGAATTGGCCATACTGAATTGCCCATAGTGTTAGGTAAGGGGTAAATGTCGGGGTATGGGTGGGTTTCGCTTCGGCGGGTCGGTGTGGACTTGTTGGGCCGAAGGGCCTGTTTCCACACTGTAATCTAATCTAATCTAATCTAATCTTAATGATGCATAGAAATCCCTATATCCATTTAGAATGGTTGGTGAATGCTGTTGCCAGTCAGTTTAGGTTCTTTAAGACATTCACAAGGACATCACATGATAACTTGGATAGCAATGGTGTGCAGTGACATGTAAAAAGAGGCAGGAGATGGGCACAATGGAATAGAATTGGTGATGGCCTCATTCTGCACTGTAATAAATCTGTGATTCTGTCAGGTTTTAATGTGGGATCAGTGTGTTCAGGACACCATGGTGAACTCCCTTGTTCCTTTTTTATAGTGTCAAGAGATCTTTTATGTCCAGATAAGTTGGCAGATCATGCCTTGAGTTAATAGCTCAGTTGAAGCACCACACTCTGACCTTAGCACTGGAACATGAACCTAGATTACAGGATCACGAATCTGGAGTGTCACCTGACCTTCCAACATTCTGAACCAAATACAGCATTAATTAAAACATGTTTTAATATATCCTGCTATATATAAAAATCTAAATTATACAATTGCATAAACTTATTAACCTAAAACTTGATGTCATACAAATAATACTGACAAGTAATCCATAATTTATAGCATACTATCTGTAATTACATTACTCACCTACTTAACAACAATATAAACATCTATTACATGAATATGTTATGAAATACAAACAAATAAAATATTTTACTGAAAGTTTATCTTTTTAAATATTAATTCCCATGTGCTTTCAATGTAGGAAGGTGTAAGGTCACAACATTGAAAGTCAGAACAGGAGGAAGCCATTCAGCCATTCGAGTCCGCTCTGTCATTCAGTATGACCATGGCTGACCATCCAATTCAATACTCTGTTTACACTTTTTCCCCATACCATTTGATCCTATTTAACCCTCATTTGTTGAAAACATTCAATGTTCGGGTCTCAACTGTTTTATGTGCCAGAGAATTCCATGGGCTCACCACTTTCTGGGTGAAGACATTTTTCCTTATCTCAGTCATAAATGGTTTATTCATAGTCTTAGACTGTGAACCTTGGTTCTGGACTCCTGGTCATTGGGAACATCCTGTGTTTATCTTGACTAGTCCTGTTGGAATTTTATATGTTTCCATGAAATCCCTCTTTAGTCTTCTAAACTCCAGTGATGATTTGAGTTGAGTACAGAATGATAGACATATGTTACTGCCTTCTGGTTGTGGCAGTATCTACACATTGGAAGGAGAGTAAAAACACAGTGTAAACCTAATAAAGCTGTTTGAACAGAATCGATACCTATACTTAAGTATCCAATTAACCTAACAGCTTTGTCCATATTTTTAGCAATTTATTTAATGTTTGTGAAGGGTCAGTAATCTCACATCTCTTGAATTCTTTTTGAATCTTTAACATACCATTTACTTTATTTTTTAAAAGAAATTGTCAAATTTCCCTTCTTTTTCTTTGCAATATCTCAGTAATTCATTTTGAAACTATTTCCATTTGAAACATTCAATGTATCAGACTTGAGGATTGTTCACTTAGTTTGCACTTATTTTTCTTGGTCACATGTTTATTTTATATATACAAAAATTTACAATTTTAAACATGTCCAATTTTCCTTGCCTGAAATATCTTTCATCAGCAGCTTCCAGTCAATCTCTTTTATTCCATTCCTTTGACAAATAGGTTTTACAATAGACAGCAGGGAAGATTTTGCTCACTTATCGGAGTAAAGCAGGCATAACTATTGGAAAGTGGGCAGTCACGGATTTCTGTACATTTAGCTTAGAAGTTCTGTATAGCTTTTGTACTTGGTGCCAGGACCACATATGACTATGGGTTAACTATATCAACTTTAATTTCAGAAGGATGTAATCATAACTCCTCATTGCATATGCAAAGCTAGTTCTCAGAGATCGATCTGTCACAAATTTGGAAATGAATGTAAATGACTGAGTGTTTATGGCATGCATTTAAAACAGCTTTGTTTCAGGTTGTTGAAGGGTATAGAATGAATGGCTATAGATTAAGTGAAATTTAAATAAGACAGCAAGAGAAACTTCCTTTCACAGAACGTAGCAAGACCTGAGAAATCAGTTTCTGGGTTACGTTTGGGCAAAAAGTTAAACAATGAATGGATCATGTCTATAGATCCTTGAAGACAGCAGGAAAGACAGACATTTCCCCTTTGTGGATAGCTCATTAATCAGAGGCACTGTTTTAAAGGTAAAAAGCAGGAGGTTTAGAGTTGATCTGAGAAAAAGGAGATGGTGGTATCTAGAACTCACTGCCTGTAAGGATGGTAGAGGCAGGAATACTAAAGGCCATTTAAGAAGCATTTAGGTGAACACTTGAAATTCCATTGCATACATGGCTGGAACATGGGAGGATAATAGATTAATCCTTGATGACCAGTATGGATACAATGGGCCAAATGGCCTTTTTCTGTGCTACAAATATTCTATGGATCGATGACATTTTCTCTCATGCACCTGGCACTCTACATACCTGGCATATTCTCCTGACCTAGAAGACATTCTCCTTACCTGGCACTCTAGACCCGACCCACCAGGCATTTTACCCTTACGACACCCTCATATCACACTGACATTAGCAGCAATCTGTCAAAATATTGGGGGGGGGGGGGGGGCTAAACAAAGCATTGATAAGGCTGCCTTGTATATCTCCATGCAGCTCAGATGCAGTTGCCTTGGGAGGAACTGCAGACACAGAGAGGGTGGGTGCCCAATTTGGAAAACACCCCATCATTTAGCTGAAGGAGAAATGGCCCAGGCTGCTGACCCTCAGAGATGATGACTTTGAGCTATCAGCAATCGGACATTTCACCAAATGCAGAGGGTGGAGCAGCAGTGAAAGACAGGCATATGGTATGCACTGCACCACATCATCCAGGAGCTGTAGCAGTGCACCACATCATCCAGGAGCTGTAGCAATGCACCGCAGTATCCAGGAGCTGTAGCAATGCACCGCAGTATCCAGGAGCTGTAGCAATGCACCGCAGTATCCAGGAGCTGTAGCAATGCACCACATCATCCAGGAGCTATAGCACTGCACCACATCATCCAGGAGCTGTAGCAATGCAGTACATCGTCCAGGAGCTGTAGCAATGCACCGCATCGTCCAGGAGCTGTAGCACTGCACCACATCATCCAGGAGCTGTAGCGCTGCACCACATCATCCAGGAACTGTAGCAATGCACCGCATCGTCCAGGAGCTGTAGCACTGCACCACATCATCCAGGAACTATAGCACTGCACCACATCACCCAGGAGCTGTAGCAGTGCACCACATCATCCAGGAGCTGTAGCACCGCGCCACATCATCCAGGAGCTATAGCAATGCACCACATCATCCAGGAGCTATAGCACTGCACCGCATCATCCAGGAGCTGCAGCAATGCACCACATCATCCAGGAGTTGTAGCACTGCACCACATCATCCAGGAGCTATAGCACTGCACAGCATCATCCAGGAGCTATAGCACTGCACCGCATCATCCAGGAGCTATAGCACTGCACCACATCATCCAGGAGCTGTAGCACTGCACCGCATCATCCAGGAGCTATAGCACTGCACCACATCATCCAGGAGCTGTAGCACTGCACCACATCGTCCAGGAGCTGTAGCACTGCACCGCATCATCCAGGAGCTGTAGCAATGCACCACATCATCCAGGAGCTGTAGCACTGCACCACATCATCCAGGAGCTGTAGCAATGCACCACATCATCCAGGAGCTGTAGCACTGCACCGCATCATCCAGGAGCTGTAGCAATGCACCACATCATCCAGGAGCTGTAGCACCGCGCCACATCATCCAGGAGCTATAGCAATGCACCACATCATCCAGGAGCTATAGCACTGCACCGCATCATCCAGGAGCTGCAGCAATGCACCACATCATCCAGGCGTTGTAGCACTGCACCACATCATCCAGGAGTTGTAGCACTGCACCGCATCATCCAGGAGCTATAGCACTGCACCACATCATCCAGGAGCTGTTGCAGTGCACCACATCATCCAGGAGTTGTAGCACTGCACCGCATCATCCAGGAGCTATAGCACTGCACCGCATCATCCAGGAGCTATAGCACTGCACCGCATCATCCAGGAGCTATAGCACTGCACCGCATCATCCAGGAGCTATAGCACTGCACCGCATCATCCAGGAGCTATAGCACTGCACCGCATCATCCAGGAGCTGTAGCAATGCACTGCATCATCCAGGAGCTATAGCACTGCACCGCATCATCCAGGAGCTATAGCACTGCACCGCATCATCCAGGAGCTATAGCACTGCACCGCATCATCCAGGAGCTATAGCACTGCACCGCATCATCCAGGAGCTGTAGCAATGCACCGCATCATCCAGGAGCTGTAGCACTGCACCACATCATCCAGGAGCTGTAGCAATGCACCACATCATCCAGGAGCTGTAGCACTGCACCACATCATCCAGGAGCTATAGCACTGCACCGCATCATCCAGGAGCTATAGCACTGCACTGCATCATCCAGGAGCTGTAGCAATGCACTGCATCATCCAGGAGCTGTAGCACTGCACTGCATCATCCAGGAGCTGTAGCAATGCACTGCATCATCCAGGAGCTATAGCACTGCACTGCATCATCCAGGAGCTGTAGCAATGCACCGCATCATCCAGGAGCTGTAGCAATGCACTGCATCATCCAGGAGCTATAGCACTGCACTGCATCATCCAGGAGCTGTAGCACTGCACCAGATCATCCAGGAACTGTAGCAATGCACCGCATCGTCCAGGAGCTGTAGCACTGCACCACATCGTCCAGGAGCTGTAGCAATGCACCGCATCGTCCAGGAGCTGTAGCACTGCACCACATCATCCAGGAGCTGTAGCACTGCACCGCATCGTCCAGGAGCTGTAGCACTGCACCACAAAGTCCAGGAGCTGTAGCACTGCACCACATCATCCAGGAGCTGTAGCAATGCACCGCATCATCCAGGAACTGTAGCAATGCACCACATCGTCCAGGAGCTGTAGCACTGCACCACATCGTCCAGGAGCTGTAGCACTGCACCGCATCATCCAGGAGCTATAGCACTGCACCGCATCATCCAGGAGCTGTAGCAATGCACGACATCATCCAGGAGCTGTAGCACTGCACCACATCATCCAGGAGCTGTAGCACTGCACCGCATCATCCAGGAGCTGTAGCAATGCACCACATCATCCAGGAGCTGTAGCACTGCACCGCATCATCCAGGAGCTATAGCACTGCACCGCATCATCCAGGAGCTGTAGCACTGCACCAGATCATCCAGGAACTGTAGCACTGCACCGCATCGTCCAGGAGCTATAGCACTGCACCACATCGTCCAGGAGCTGTAGCACTACACCGCATCATCCAGGAGCTGTAGCACTGCACCACATCGTCCAGGAGCTGTAGCACTACACCGCATCATCCAGGAGCTGTAGCAATGCACCACATCATCCAGGAGCTGTAGCAATGCACCACATCATCCAGGAGCTGTAGCAATGCACCACATCATCGAGGAGCTGTAGCACTGCACCACATCATCCAGGAGCTGTAGCACTGCACCACATCATCCAGGAGCTGTAGCACTGCACCACATCATCCAGGAGCTGTAGCACTGCACCACATCGTCCAGGAGCTGTAGCACTACACCGCATCATCCAGGAGCTGTAGCACTGCACCACATCGTCCAGGAGCTGTAGCACTACACCGCATCATCCAGGAGCTGTAGCAATGCACCACATCATCCAGGAGCTGTAGCAATGCACCACATCATCCAGGAGCTGTAGCAATGCACCACATCATCCAGGAGCTGTAGCACTGCACCACATCATCCAGGAGCTGTAGCACTGCACCGCATCATCCAGGAGCTGTAGCACTGCTCCACATCATCCAGGAACTGTAGCACTGCTCCACATCATCCAGGAGCTGTAGCACTGCACCACATCATCCAGGAGCTATAGCCCTGCACCGCATCGTCCAGGAGCTGTAGCACTGCACCACATCATCCAGGAGCTGTAGCACTGCACCACATTATCCAGGAGCTATAGCACTGCACCGCATCATCCAGGAGCTGTAGCAATGCACCACATCATCCAGGAGCTGTAGCACTGCTCCACATCATCCAGGAGCTGTAGCAATGCACCACATCATCCAGGAGCTGTAGCACTGCACCACATCATCCAGGAGCTGTAGCACTGCTCCACATCATCCAGGAGCTATAGCAATGCACCGCAGTATCCAGGAGCTATAGCACTGCACCACATCATCCAGGAGCTGTAGCAATGCACCGCAGTATCCAGGAGCTATAGCACTGCACCACATCATCCAGGAGCTGTAGCAATGCACCACATCATCCAGGAGCTATAGCACTGCACCGCATCATCCAGGAGCTGTAGCAATGCACCGCAGTATCCAGGAGCTATAGCACTGCACCACATCATCCAGGAGCTATAGCACTGCACCACATCATCCAGGAGCTGTAGCACTGCTCCACATCATCCAGGAGCTATAGCAATGCACCGCAGTATCCAGGAGCTATAGCACAGCACCACATCATCCAGGAGCTGTAGCAATGCACCACATTATCCAGGAGCTATAGCACTGCACCGCATCATCCAGGAGCTGTAGCAATGCACTGCAGTATCCAGGAGCTATAGCACTGCACCACATCATCCAGGAGCTGTAGCAATGCACCACATCATCCAGGAGCTGTAGCAATGCAGTACATCATCCAGGAGCTGTAGCACTGCACCACATCGTCCAGGAGCTGTAGCAATGCTCCACATCATCCAGGAGCTGTAGCAATGCTCCACATCATCCAGGAGCTGTAGCAATGCTCCACATCATCCAGGAGCTGTAGCACTGCACCGCATCATCCAGGAGCTGTAGCACTGCTCCACATCATCCAGGAGCTGTAGCAATGCACCACATCGTCCAGGAGCTGTAGCAATGCTCCACATCATCCAGGAGCTGTAGCAATGCTCCACATCATCCAGGAGCTGTAGCACTGCACCGCATCATCCAGGAGCTGTAGCACTGCTCCACATCATCCAGGAGCTATAGCACTGCACCACATCATCCAGGAGCTGTAGCACTTCACCGCATCATCCAGGAGCGGTAGCAATGCAGTACATCATCCAGGGGCTGTAGCACTGCACCACATCATCCAGGAGTTGTAGCAGTGCACCACATCATCCAGGAGCTGTAGCACTTCACCGCATCATCCAGGAGCTGTAGCACTTCACCGCATCATCCAGGAGCTATAGCACTGCACCGCATCATCCAGGAGCTATAGCACTGCACCGCAGCATCCAGGAGCTGTAGCACTTCACCGCATCATCCAGGAGCTATAGCACTGCACCGCATCATCCAGGAGCTATAGCACTGCACCGCAGCATCCAGGAGCTGTAGCACTTCACCGCATCATCCAGGAGCTATAGCACTGCACCGCAGCATCCAGGAGCTGTAGCACTTCACCGCATCATCCAGGAGCTGTAGCAATGCACCACATCGTCCAGGAGCTGTAGCACTGCACCGCATCATCCAGGAACTGTAGCAATGCACCACATCATCCAGGAGCTGTAGCAATGCAGTACATCATCCAGGAGCTGTAGTACTGCACCACATCATCCAGGAGCTATAGCCCTGCACCGCATCGTCCAGGAGCTGTAGCACTGCACCACATCATCCAGGAGCTGTAGCACTGCACCACATTATCCAGGAGCTATAGCACTGCACCGCATCATCCAGGAGCTGTAGCAATGCACCACATCATCCAGGAGCTGTAGCACTGCTCCACATCATCCAGGAGCTGTAGCAATGCACCACATCATCCAGGAGCTGTAGCACTGCACCACATCATCCAGGAGCTGTAGCACTGCTCCACATCATCCAGGAGCTATAGCAATGCACCGCAGTATCCAGGAGCTATAGCACTGCACCACATCATCCAGGAGCTGTAGCAATGCACCGCAGTATCCAGGAGCTATAGCACTGCACCACATCATCCAGGAGCTGTAGCAATGCACCACATCATCCAGGAGCTATAGCACTGCACCGCATCATCCAGGAGCTGTAGCAATGCACCGCAGTATCCAGGAGCTATAGCACTGCACCACATCATCCAGGAGCTATAGCACTGCACCACATCATCCAGGAGCTGTAGCACTGCTCCACATCATCCAGGAGCTATAGCAATGCACCGCAGTATCCAGGAGCTATAGCACAGCACCACATCATCCAGGAGCTGTAGCAATGCACCACATTATCCAGGAGCTATAGCACTGCACCGCATCATCCAGGAGCTGTAGCAATGCACTGCAGTATCCAGGAGCTATAGCACTGCACCACATCATCCAGGAGCTGTAGCAATGCACCACATCATCCAGGAGCTGTAGCAATGCAGTACATCATCCAGGAGCTGTAGCACTGCACCACATCGTCCAGGAGCTGTAGCAATGCTCCACATCATCCAGGAGCTGTAGCAATGCTCCACATCATCCAGGAGCTGTAGCAATGCTCCACATCATCCAGGAGCTGTAGCACTGCACCGCATCATCCAGGAGCTGTAGCACTGCTCCACATCATCCAGGAGCTGTAGCAATGCACCACATCGTCCAGGAGCTGTAGCAATGCTCCACATCATCCAGGAGCTGTAGCAATGCTCCACATCATCCAGGAGCTGTAGCACTGCACCGCATCATCCAGGAGCTGTAGCACTGCTCCACATCATCCAGGAGCTATAGCACTGCACCACATCATCCAGGAGCTGTAGCACTTCACCGCATCATCCAGGAGCGGTAGCAATGCAGTACATCATCCAGGGGCTGTAGCACTGCACCACATCATCCAGGAGTTGTAGCAGTGCACCACATCATCCAGGAGCTGTAGCACTTCACCGCATCATCCAGGAGCTGTAGCACTTCACCGCATCATCCAGGAGCTATAGCACTGCACCGCATCATCCAGGAGCTATAGCACTGCACCGCAGCATCCAGGAGCTGTAGCACTTCACCGCATCATCCAGGAGCTATAGCACTGCACCGCATCATCCAGGAGCTATAGCACTGCACCGCAGCATCCAGGAGCTGTAGCACTTCACCGCATCATCCAGGAGCTATAGCACTGCACCGCAGCATCCAGGAGCTGTAGCACTTCACCGCATCATCCAGGAGCTGTAGCAATGCACCACATCGTCCAGGAGCTGTAGCACTGCACCGCATCATCCAGGAACTGTAGCAATGCACCACATCATCCAGGAGCTGTAGCAATGCAGTACATCATCCAGGAGCTGTAGTACTGCACCACATCATCCAGGAGCTGTAGCAATGCACCACATCATCCAGGAGCTGTAGCACTGCACCGCAGCATCCAGGAGCTGTAGCACTTCACCGCATCATCCAGGAGCTATAGCACTGCACCGCATCATCCAGGAGCTATAGCACTACACCGCAGCATCCAGGAGCTGTAGCACTTCACCGCATCATCCAGGAGCTATAGCACTGCACCGCATCATCCAGGAGCTATAGCACTGCACCACATCATCCAGGAGCTATAGCACTGCACCGCATCGTCCAGGAGCTGTAGCACTGCACCACATCATCCAGGAGCTGTAGCAATGCACCACATCATCCAGGAGCTATAGCACTGCACCGCATCATCCAGGAGCTATAGCACTGCACCGCATCATCCAGGAGCTATAGCACTGCACCGCATCATCCAGGAGCTATAGCCCTGCACCACATCATCCAGGAGCTGTAGCACTGCACCACATTATCCAGGAGCTGTAGCACTGCACCACATCGTCCAGGAGCTGTAGCACTGCACTGCAACATCCAGGAGCTGTAGCAATGCACCACATCATCCAGGAGCTATAGCACTGCACCGCATCATCCAGGAGCTATAGCACTGCACCGCATCATCCAGGAGCTGTAGCACTGCACCACATCATCCAGGAGCTATAGCCCTGCACCACATCATCCAGGAGCTGTAGCAATGCACCACATCATCCAGGAGCTGTAGCACTGCACCGCATCATCCAGGAGCTGTAGCACTGCACCACATCATCCAGGAGCTGTAGCCCTGCACCGCATCATCCAGGAGCTGTAGCACTGCACCACATCATCCAGGAGCTGTAGCCCTGCACCACATCATCCAGGAGCTGTAGCACTGCACCACATTATCCAGGAGCTATAGCACTGCACCGCATCATCCAGGAGCTATAGCCCTGCACCACATCATCCAGGAGCTGTAGCACTGCACCACATTATCCAGGAGCTATAGCACTGCACCGCATCATCCAGGAGCTATAGCCCTGCACCACATCATCCAGGAGCTGTAGCACTGCACCACATTATCCAGGAGCTGTAGCACTGCAGCAGATCATGTGATTGCCTGATTGTCTCAATGGAGTGTTGGAGTTTGCCATGGAGAGCCTCGGAGGTTGCTGTACTCCATCAGCACAGCCACTGGTCCTCAGGACTAAAAGCACAGTGACCTGGTGTGTTACTGCACTGATTGGCAAGACAAAGTGAGTCAGGGGAGTTATGAGCATGCAGGGAGGTGAAGTGAACGAATGTTGGGAAAGAAGACAAGCAGCTCTGAGATGTTGCTGGCCTGTGATTGTCTGTCTCTGGTGCTGCCTTTCAATGCTAGTTTCTGGTACACTCTACAATGCAAGTCTGTACTTTCTGATTACACTTATGATTTGATTTGATTTGTTGTTGTGCTGAGATACAGTGAAATGTATTATTTTATGTGCTATCCAGACAAATCATACTTTACATAAGATGATCAGGGTCATAGAACAAAATGTAGATGAAGGTGCAGAGAAAGATCAACTCTAATATATGAGAGGTCCATTCATAAGTCTGATAACAACAGGGAAGAAGCTGTCTTGAATCTGTTGGGATATATTTTCAAACTTTTATATTTTCTGCCTGATGGCAAAGGGTGAAAGAGCATATAACTGGGGTGTGAGAGGGGTCTTTGATTATGTTAGCTGTTTTCTTGAGGCAGCATTAAGTATGTACAGAGTCAATGGATGGAAGGCTGGTTTTCATGACGGCTGAAAATGTGTTGCTGGTAAAGCACAGCAGGTCAGGCAGCATCCAAGGAACAGGAGAATCGATGTTTCGGGCATAAGCCCTTCATCAGGAATGAGGAATGGTTTTCATGACGGACTGGGCTGTGTTCAAAACTCTCTGTAATTTCTTGCAGTCTCTGGCAGAGCAGTTGCTGTACCAAGCTGTCATCACCCATATTCTGTATTCAGGATCACACTATCAGTTCATGGCGCAAATGTCAGGATGGTTGCTAGGTTGGCTAGTTCCAGATGCCAAAGTCCATGGATCAAGAGTATGATTGGCTGCTGTCCATGTATCTCATCTTGAGATGATGTTACGTTATTCCGAGCAAGTGTCAAGTTGAGTCCACCAGGTACATGATACTCTGGTTTCCTTGCTGAGTTTTCCTGATGTCTAGCTTATTTGGCAAGTTTGACAAGCTAGGAGTCTGAATACTAATAAGGCAAAGTGTAGCACTAACAATGTGCTTAACAAGCAGTAATGTCAATTGGCATCGCACCTTACTGTTATGTAAAGCATAAACAGTGGACTGAGATGATCCCGACATTGAAATGGACCTCTCTGCATTTATTGCCCAGATTCCACCACTTGACCTTGACTCTGATTTCTGGATGTGTTGCCAGTAGGTCAATTTACAGTCAAGAGTGATGTCAAGGTATCTTGATGTGGGTCATGGGTGAGTGATTGACAAGAGACTGGACATGAAGCTGTTTTCTGGATTTATGGACCAGACCAAACCCCCTCAAAATATATTAAGAAAATGGGCTGAACCATAAATATTTCTTATTTCAAAAGCAAGTTGCATTCCGGATGCAATTTGATTTGTCAAACCACAAGTCTTGAAGAAAACCCATTTTATTCATCATTTGGAGGTGCTGGTGTTGGTCGGGGATGTACAAAGTTAAAAATCACACAACGCCAGGTAATCGTCCAACAGGTTCATTTGGAAACACTAGCTTTCGGAGCGCTGCTCCTTCATCAGGTGGTTGTGGAGTATAAGATCGTAGGACACAGATTGTTTAAGGCTCTCATCTTTTAGAATGGGCATGTTGGTTTCAGTTCTTTCATATGTAAATTCCAGAACTTCCTTAAAGTTACATTCTCAAGTGAACTTTAACAATAGGTGCCATGTTGGCCCAGATAATGCATTGAAGGTGTGAGGTGCCCTGTGTGAGGCTGTCTGTGCCCCAATGGTCAGACTGATTCTAATCTAAAAAAGGGATTTACAGAATCTTACATGGATTCATGCAGTTGTTGAGCAAAATGAAATGTAATTCTGCAAGTACAAATTCACCCCACAAACTTATATGTGTATATGGGTGTGTGTGCGCATGTGTGTATTGAGTGCATGTGGGTGTGTGTGTGTGCAGGGGGTGTGTATGTGTATGTGTATGTGTATGTGTATGTGTATGTGTGTAGGGTACTCTATCACCCTCTCACAGACCTATATCCCTTTACACTCACACTCATACACATAAACACACTCTCTCACAGACACTCATACTCCCCGCACGCACACACCCACATGCACACACACACACACACACATATAAGTTTGTGGGGTGAATTTGTACTTGCAGAATTACATTTTATTTTGCTCAAAAACTGCATGAATCCACATAAGATTCTGTAAATCCCTTTTTTAGATTAGAATCAGTGTGACCATTGGGGCACAGACAGCCTCACACAGGGCACCTCACACCTTCAATGCATTATCTGGGTCAACATGGCACCTATTGTTAAAGTTCACTTGAGAGTGTAACTTTAAGAAAGCTCTGGAATTTACATATGAAAGAACTGAAACTGACATGCCCATTCTAAAAGATGAGAGACTTCGACAATCCAGATCTTTTTCAATATATAGTTTTAGTTACATAACACTGTAAACTTTGTTATAAATTCTGTGTCCGATGATCTTATACTCCACAACCACCTGATGAAGGAGCATCGCTCCGAAAGCTAGTGTGCTTCCAAATAAACCTGTTGGACTATAACCTGCTGTTGTGTGATTTTTAACATTTTATTCATACATTATCATTAGGATACAACAAAAGAAAGCTGAAACGGAACATTAGCTTTCATTGTTAGAGGGACTGAATTTAAGAGCAGCGAGATTCTGCTGTGATTGTACAAGGCCTTGGTGAGGCTGCACCTGGAGTTCCGTGCACAGTTCTGGTCTCCTTGCTTGAGGAAGGATATACTGGCTTTGGTGACGGTGCAGAAGAGGTTAATCAGGTAGATTCTGTTACCCTGTGAGGGGAGGTTGCGCTGCCTGGGACAGTACTCGCTAGAATTTAGAAGAATGAGAGGGGATCTTATGGAAATATAAAAAATTATGAAAGTGTTAGAGAAGACAGAGGCAGGCAAGTTGTTTCCACTGGTGGGTAAAACAAGGACTGTGGGGACTGGGGGATTAGATTTAAGACAGAGATGAGGTGGAACTGCTTTTCCCAGAGAGTAGTGAATCAATGGAATTCTCTGACCAAGGAAGCAGTAGAGGCAGCTTCATTAAATATGAAGACACAGTTGGCTGGATTTTTGCATGGTAGGGGGATTAAGGGTTATAGGGGTAATGCAGGTAAGACAATGGATAGATCAGCCGTGATCTTAATGAATGGTGGAGCAGGCTCGATGGGCCAAATGGTCTACTCCTGCTTCTATCACTACGAAATTATGAAATTAGAATCCCTTGACTCTGTTGGAAAACTTAACAGAATATTCGATTATTTAACTACTAAACAGTAACTGTTCCAAACTAGTAACATCCCATAAACACATCCTCGGCAAAGGCAAATTCAGTAAAATAGATTGTCTCACATACAATTCCAGCAGCAGAAAGAGAATCCCAGCTTTTAGCTATAACAGCAAGAGGAAAACATGGTGGACAGTGTTGGACAGGGGTGGACAAAATCAGAAGTCACATGACAGCAGGTTCTATCGCTGCTCCTTCCTCAGGTGAATACGTCACTCCGAAAGCTTGTCATTGCATCATAGAGTCATAGAGATGTACAGCATGGAAACAGACCCTTCGGTCCAATCCGTCCATGCCGACCAGATATCCCAACCCAATCTAGTCCCACCTGCCAGCACCTGGCCCATATCCCTCCAAACCCTTCCTATTCATATATCCATCCAAATGCCTCTTAAATGTTGCAATTGTACCAGTCTCCACTACATCCTCTGGCAGCTCATTCCATACATGTACCACCCTCTGTGTGAAAAGTTGCCCCTTAGGTCTCTTTTGTATCTTTCCCCTCTCACCCTAAACCTATGCCCTCTAGTCCTGGACTCCCCGACCCCAGGGAAAAGACTTTGTCTATTTATCCTATCCATGCCCTTCATAATTTTGTAAACCTCTACAAGGTCACCCCTCAGCCTCCGACGCTCCAGGGAAAACAGCCCCAGCCTGTTCAACCTCTCCCTATAGCTCAAATCCTCCAACCCTGGCAACATCCTTGTAAATCTTTTCTGAACCTTTTCAAGTTTCACAACATCTTTCCGATAGGAAGGAGACCAGAATTGCATGCAATATTCCAACAGTGGCCTAACCAATGTTCTGTACCGCCACAACATGACCTCCTAACTCCTGTACTCAATACTCTGACCGAAAAGGAAAGCTTACGAAACGCTTTCTTCTTATTCCTATCTACCTGCGACTCCACTTTCAAGGAGCTATGAACCTGAACTCCAAGGTATCTTTGTTCAGCAACACTCCCTAGGATCTTACCATTAAGTGTATAAGTCCAGGTAGAAGGTCCACGCCCCCCCAACAACCCACCCTCCCTCCCCTACCACCGCAGGAATTGCAAAACCTGCGCCCACACCTCCTCCCTCACCTCCATTCAAGGCCCCAAAGGAGCCTTCCACATCCATCAAAGTTTTACCTGCACATCCACTAATATCATTTATTGTATCCATTGCTCCCGATGCGGTCTCCTGTACATTGGGGAGACTGGGCGCCTCCTCGCAGAGCGCTTTAGGGAACATCTCTGGGACACCCGCACCAATCAACCCAACCGCCCTGTGGCCCAACATTTCAACTCCTCCTCCCACTCTGCCGAGGACATGGAGGTCCTGGGCCTCCTCCACCGCCGCTTCCTCACCACCCGACGCCTGGAGGAAGAACGCCTCATCTTCTGCCTCGGAAACTTCAACCCCAGGGCTTCAATGTGGACTTCACCAATTTCCTCATTTCCCTTTTCCCCACCTCACCCCAGTTCCAACCTTCCAGCTCAACACTATCCCCATGACCTGTCCCACCTGCCAATCTTCCTTTCCATCTATCCACTCCAAGCTCCTCTCTGATCTATCACCTTCATCACCACCCCCATTTACCCATTGTACTCTTTGCTACCTTCCCCCACCCTCCTCTCTGACCTATCACCTATTATACTCTATGCTACTTTCTCCCCACCCCCACCCTCCTCTCATTTATTTCTCAACTCTGCAGGCACCTGCCTTTATTCCTGATGAAGAACTTTTGCCCAAAACGTTGATTTTCCTACTCCTCGGATGCTGCCTGACCCGCTGTGCTTTTCCAGCACCACTCTAACCTAGACTCTAGTCAAGATCCTGTTGTAATCTGACGTAACCTTCTTCACTGTCCACTACACCTTCAATTTTGTTGTCATCTGCAAACTTATTAACTATACCTCTTATGCTCACATCCAAATGATTGAAATAAATGACGACAAGTAGTGGACCCAGCACCGATCCTTGTGGCACTCCACTGGTCACAGGCCTCCAGTCTGAAAAACAACCCTCCACCACCACCCTCTGTCTTCTACCTTTGAGCCAGTTCTGTATTCAAATGGCTAATTCTCCCTGTATTCAGTAAGATTCAAATAAAACTGTTGGACTATAATCTGGTGTCATTTGACTTTGGAGAGCAAGGAAAAGCAGCTTCCACATCCAGCTTCATGGCCCCAGAAGCAACTACTGAAAAAGTAAAACTGAAAATCTTGGTCCTGTGGGATCTTGAAGGCAAAAGTGAGGACTGCAGATGCTGGAAACCAGAGTTTAGATCAGAGTGGTCCTGGAAAAGTACAGCAGGTCAGGCAGCATCTGGGGAGCAGGAAAATCAACGTTTTGGGCAAAAGCCCTTCATCAGGAATAGAGGCAGAAAGCCTCCAGGGTGGAGAGATCCCCCTGTGGGATCTTGACCCCATCCATTCAGGCAACTTCTGTTGTCCCATCTTTGGAAAGAAGACCCAAGACCTCACAAGTTGTTGATTTTAGAAGCTTTGAAGTATCTTGGCACCTCTGTCTCAACCTTTCTTCTTTATAAAAAAGGACCAAGTACACCACCTTATTGTCACACTGGCCTTTGGAATGTTCCAGAGGAAGGCTGGAACAACAGTCTTTGCAGTTTTTGATCAAAGTCTCTGTTTTTGAAATTAGCTTCACTCTTCACCTCCAAAGCTCTGAAATGATGGGGAGCATTCTCGGAAACAATGACAGAAGACTTGTCTGCACATACCCTGAGGCAAACATGAGCCCAGTTCATTTGAACTGTAGATCTCTCTTAAAATTAAATCTACATTGTCGAGCCAAGAAGGAAACTGGTAATTAGCACATAGTTGCTTTGCAGCTGCCATCATGACAGGATTTTCTTTTCAGTTGAAATTTGATATAGATCACCAACACTTTGGACACTTAAACAAAGGGGCAAAGGATGATAGGGAAGCTCCTCTCTTTGAAGTTCTGTGCAAACATCCTGCAATTGAATTTCACAGACATCCATCAAACATTCCTGTAAATAAGGTTTATCAGTCAAGTAAAAATGAAAACAACTGAATCCAGGGATCAGCCTGTGTGGGCAGCTGCCAGTACCTGCCAGAAGGTTTTTCATGTTAATTGGTCATCAGTTCAGGAATAAACTTTTTATTTTCATTATTGTTTCCTCAAATTGATTTATACATAGTTTGATGCTTGTTACAACTGGGAAAATGTCACATTTATGGGGAAATGTCCCGAAGTAAGTCTCAGTTCTCATCCATCTGATTCCACACCAGGTGGCAGTGTCAATTGATCTTGTATGAGTTAAATGCTACATGTAAATATATCCACACACGTGTTCTGATTCCCAATATAAAATTCATCACACTGATGAACAAAAACTCATGTTGACAACCAAAAAAAATCTTGTTTTATTCAATTACTTTGCTGAATGAGCACACAGTAAAACTATTAGAACATAGAACATAGAAGAATACAGCGCAGTACAGCCCTTTGGCCCTCAATGTTGCGCCGTTCAAAACTCACCTAACCTATACTAGCCCACTATCCTCCATATGCCTATCCAATGCCCATTTAAATGCCCATAAAGAGGGAGAGTCCACTACTGCTACTGGCAGGGCATTCCATGAACTCACGACTCGCTGAGTAAAGAACCTACCCCTAACATCTGTCCTATACCTACCCGCCCTTAATTTAAAGCTATGCCCCCTTGTAATAGCTGACTCCATACGTGGAAAAAGGTTCTCACTGTCGACCCTATCTAAATCCCTAATCATCTTGTACACCTCTATCAAGTCACCCCTAAACCTTCTTTTCTCCAATGAAAACAACCCCAAGTGCCTCAGCCTTTCCTCATACGATCTTCCTACCATACCAGGCAACATCCTGGTAAACCTCCTCTGCACCCGTTCCAGTGCCTCCACACAATACTGCACACAATACTCCAGATGTGGCCGCACCAGAGTCTTATACAACTGCAACATGACCTCAGGACTCCGGAACTCAATTCCTCTACCAATAAAAGCCAGTACGCCATATGCCTTCTTCACCGCACTATTTACCTGGGTGGCAACTTTCAAAGATCTGTGTACATGGACACCAAGATCCCTCTGCTCATCCACACTACCAAGTATCTGACCATTAGCCCAGTACCCCATCTTTTTATTACTCTTACCAAAGTGAATCACCTCACACTTAGCTACATTGAACTCCATTTGCCACCTTTCTGCCCAGTTCTGCAGCTTCTCTATATCCTGCTGTAACCTGCCACATTCTTCCTCACTGTCAACAACTCCTCCGACTTTCGTATCATCCTCAAACTTACTCACCCAACCTTCTAGCCCCTCCTCCAGGTCATTTATAAAAATGACAAACAGCAATGGTCCCAAAACAGATCCTTGCGGAACACTGCTAGTGACAGCACTCCAAGATGAACCTTTACCATCACCTACTACCCTGTCTTCTTCCAGCCAGCCAATTCCTAATCCAAACCTCCAACTCACCCTCAATGCCATACCTCCGTATTTTTTGCAGTAGTCTACCATGGGGAACCTTATCAAACGCCTTACTAAAATCCATATACACCACATCTACCGCTTTACCCTCGTCTACCTCCTTAGTCACCTTCTCAAAGAATTCAATAAGGTTTGTGAGGCACGACCTGCCCTTCACAAAACCATGCTGACTATCCTTGATCACATTATTCCTATCCAGATTTTCATAAATCCTATCCCTTACAATTTTCTCTAAGACTTTGCCCACAACAGAAGTGAGACTCACCGGCCTATAGTTACTAGAATGCTATGGAATTCTACTAAGGTACAAAATAAGTAGCTTTCTATTTATTTTTCAGTCCTTATGAATAGAAAAGAAGCTTTTAATAGGTTCATGTTCATCCACAAAACTGTATACTAATTTCTAATTCTAACTTGTTTTAAACAAAAAGCACAGGCAAACTATACAGGCAGGCTGGAAAATTTACTGCAATTATTTTTCATATTGGCAGTTATAAACTTCCAGCAGCCTAGAAGTTTTCCAAAGAAGCACCCCATTTGTGGGCGGCACGGTGGCACAGTGGTTAGCACTGCTGCCTCACAGCGCCAGAGACCCGGGTTCAATTCCCGACTCAGGCAACTGACTGTGTGGAGTTTGCACATTCTCCCCGTGTCTGCGTGGGTTTCCTCCGGGTGCTCCGGTTTCCTCCCACAGTCCAAAGATGTGCGGGTCAGGTGAATTGGCCATGCTAAATTGCCCGTAGTGTTAGGTTAAAGGGGTAAATGTAGGGGTATGGGTGCAGACTCAGTTGGCAATAAGGAAAGCAAATACAATGTTAGCATTCATTTTGAGAGACTAGAATACAAGAGCAGGAATGTACTGCTGAAGCTGCATAAGGCTCTGGTTAGGCTGCATTTGGAAGGAAGGATGTGCTGGCATTGGAGAGGATCCAGAGGATATTTGCAATTATGATCCCAGGGATGAGGAACTTGTCATATGAAGAGTGGTTGAGGAATGTGGGTGGGTACTCAATGGAAATTTGAAGGATGAGAGTGGATCTGATCAATACTTACAAAATACTGAGAGGGCTGGATAGAGTGGATGTGGAGATGTTTCCACTAAGTGGATAAAACTAGGGCCTGAGGGCACAGCCTCAGAATCAAGGGACAACTCTTTATAACTGAGACTAAGAGGAATTTCTTCATCTAGAAGGTGGTGAAACTGTGGTGCTCATTGCTGCAGGAAGTTGTGGGTGCCAAGTTATTGAGTGTCTTTAAGACAGAGATGAAAAGGTTCTTGATTAGTAAGTGAATCAAGAGTTACAGGAAGAAGGCAGGAAAATGGTGTTGAGAAACATATCAGCCACGATTGAAAGAGCTGCATCCTGTTCTCCAAATTCCTCTGCCTCCGCTCGGATGAGGAGACATTCTACTCACGAGCATTCCAGGTGTCCACCTATTTTGATCAACGTGCTTTTCCTCCCTCTGTCATCCAGACAGCCCTCCACCTCACCACCTCCATTCCCTGTTCCATCACTCTAAACCCCCCTATCACAATAAAGACAGGGTTCCCCTTGTCCTCACCTACCACCCCACCAGTCTTCGCGTCCAACGCATCATCCTCAAACACTTCCACCAACTCCAAATAGACCCCACCACCAGGAACATCTCCCCCTCCCACCCCTCTTTGCCTTCCGTAAGGACCAATCCCTCGTACAGTCCTTGGTTCACTCCACTCCCACCACCAAACTGCAGGTACCTTCCCCTGCAACCGGAAAAGATGCAAAACCTGCCGGTACACCAACCCTCGTCACAACCATCCAGGGCCTCAAACAGTCCTTCCAGGTGTGACAGAGGTTACCTGCCTTTCTTCCAAACTAGTTTACCGCATCAGGTGCTCTCAACGTGGTCATCTCTATATCAGGGAGACCAAATGTAAACTTAGGGAATGGTTCACTAAGCATCACAGCCGGCACACAGGGGCTGACCAGACCTCTCCGTCACCACCCATTTCAATTCCCCCAACCATTCCCTTTCTGACATGACCATCCTTGGCCTTGTCCATTGCCAAATCAAACCACAGTCCCTATTGGAGGAACAACACTGATCTTCCACCTGGGCAGTCTACACTCCAGAAGACTCAACATTAAGTTCTCCAAACTCAAATAACCTCCCTCCACATCCCCTGACTTCCTTCCCAGCCCCTCCCCCTCCCTTCCAATGTTCTCTGCCACCAAACAGATTCATTCCTCCCATTGGCCAACCTTTAGCTGTCTCCACCTATCCCCACTTCACCACCCTGCCCCCACCTCCTCCTTTATCTGCAGCTCCCTTCACACCCACCCCCAGTCCTGAAGAAGGGTTATAGCCGACTTGTCCACCTCCTGATGCTGCCTGGCTTGCTGTGTTCTTCCAGTCTCCTGCCTGTCTACCTTGGATTGAATGATGGAGCAGACTCGATGGGTTGAATGGCCTAACTTTGCTCCTTTGTCTTATGGTTTCAGATTGTGACAACAGAAATGGATCTGTATGGTGTGTTTTAACGAAAGTATGGGTATACAATCCTTCATCCGAAATTCCAAAATCCGAAAAGGTCCAAAATCTGAAGGTTTTTGTGAAATGTTTTTCTGTATAACAAGGTTGTTTGACGTGCGAACAGGTGACCCAACTCCACACCCATTCGACCCGTGTCATTCAGATGCGATGTGGCGGCATGGCCCAGCATTGGCAGGCATCAACTGTATCGCAGCGCTGGTACTAGTCACACATGGGTCTGCTGTTCGATAAGATTCTTTTATTTCACTGTGACAGTATCATTTACTCTGAAATCCGAAAATTCCGAATTCTGAAAAACAACTGGCCCCAAGGATTTCAGATAAAGGATTGTGTATCTGTAATATGGTGATTATGTGCAAATATTTGGCAATTATAAGATATTACATCTCAGTTCAAGAATGAAAGAACCACCTGTGCCAAACTCCATAAAGTCCACTGCCCTTTTCCTTTTGTGCAAGTCTTCTAGATGTGATGTAGCTGTGG
This sequence comes from Chiloscyllium plagiosum, assembly GCF_037043375.1. Taxonomy (NCBI): domain Eukaryota; kingdom Metazoa; phylum Chordata; class Chondrichthyes; order Orectolobiformes; family Hemiscylliidae; genus Chiloscyllium; species Chiloscyllium plagiosum. The sequence goes on from NW_028270140.1 coordinate 813,907, forward strand.
TGAGCATTGATTTAGTCAATGTACTTCTATGAACTATAACAATTTATTTCACCTATCACATGCAAAATTTATTTTTGCTTATGTTATGTTAATGTCATTGTATTAACTACCTACAGACACTTCTATATATTTTGAGTTTTAAATGATAACTCTTCTATCTCAGCAGATTTAATTCTCACTTCTGTCAAGTGCACTTTACTACACCAGCTAACAATTTAAAGTCTAAAAATGCTTTCAGTCCCAGTTGTGGTTACTTTTCAAATAACTCATGTTTGCATTATGCATCAAGTTGGCAATTATCCTGCTGGGAATCAAGCAGTAAAGATCAGACTCATGTACACAGTGGTGATAACCTGAAGTCTACCCAAGCCAGAAAGCAGCAATGAAACATCCCATCTGTGTTACATTATGAAGCATATACCCTAAAGATTAATTTCTTACTGAGACCTGAGGTTAGATTGCATATGGTCCATTTAATCATGATTTGACTAGTTTGCTGTAATATATCATTGGAAATTTTAATTGATTAACATATACTTCAATATCCAAACCATTTAGTATTTAATGAATAGTCTGCCCATTTGCTACCACATAAATTCAAGCAGGGCTAGTGAAGCATGTTATAACACAAATATCCAGTCTGCTCATTGAACTGAGTTTCTGAACAACTTGCATTTATACAATTATTTCTCATGTAACACTCTTGATGTGTTTTAAACCAAGGGGCTGCTAAATGGAAGTGTGTTAACCAATAATCAGTTTCCCATCCGGAATACAGAACAAGGTTAAGCCAAGTTGCTAAACTATAATTTTAACACTAAAAGCCTTTATATTCCTGAAACAACTTGCCCCATACTTTTACCAACACCTACTACTTATCTCCCACCTGTTGCTAGTCACCTTCCCACTTCCTTTTCTGACCGTGACCCTCACCAACTCTGTCTGTGACCCTCAGGTTCACTGATGTGCTCTTCCTGACTCTTGCACTCATCAACTTCAACTCTGACTCTGTACTCACTAATTCCCCCCATGATCCTTGTGCCTGTCAACTCCCTAATGCTTAACTCCCACCATAACCCTCACAGTACCTGGGGAGGAGGTTTGACTGCCACATAAACACAGTGGCAACAAGAGCAGGTCAGAGGCTAGGAATACTGCAGTGAGTAACTCATTTTCTGACTCCCCAAAGCCTGTCCACTATCTGCAAGGCTCAAGTCAGGAGTGTAATGCCCCAATAACACTCAATAACATCCAGGACAAAGCAGCCCATTTGGTTGGCACCACATTCACAAGCATCCACTCCCTCCACCACCATGCTCAGTAGCAGCAGTGTGTACTATCTACAAGATACACTGCAGAAATTCAACAAAGATCCTTAAGACAGCACCTTCCAAACCGACAATCACTTCCATCTAGAAAGACAAGAGCAGTAGATACATGGGAACACCAAGCCACTCACCATCCTGCTTTGGAAATATATATGTGTTCCTTCAATGTCGTTGGGTTGAAATCCTGGCATTCCCTCCCTAAGGGCATTGTGGGTCAACCCAAAGCAGGTGGACTGCAGTGGTTCAAGAAGGCAGCTCACCACCACCTTCTCAAGGGGCAACCAGGGACAGGCAATAAATGCTGGTCCAGCCAGTGATGCCCACATCGCACAAATGTTTTAAAGAGGCAAATTTTATTGAATTCAAATTCAACCATATGTCACTGTGGGATTTGAACCTGGATCACAGAATATTAGCAGGGTCTTTGGACAAATAGCTTCATGATAATACCACTCGATCATCCCCTCAAAGTGTTTTGGTCATTATGGTGATCTGCTGTGTTCCCATAACACATCCTGCAGAGAATTGTGGACATTAAGGACAGCGAGACTCTGAGAGAAGATTGCTCATTGGAGGAAGAAGAGGTTCAGGAGGTGAGGGAGCAGAAGGAACTGGAGGTCGAGTGAGAGAATGTAAGGTGCTCCAACTGCTCAGGGAGATGCCAGTCATAATCTATGGTCATGGAGATTTTGTCATCCTACCATGATCGTCAGGGATCATTTAATTCAGTTCAGCATAGCTCCTCTGAGCCAGCGTGAAAGATGTAGTCTAGATGTCAGTCTGAGGTGCTTGAGCTAACACATCCAGCACAGCCTGAAATATCGAATCACTTATCAATGACAAGCGATTTACACCTGACCAGAGCTTGTGTCCTCACAATGGAGAGATCCTTGATTTTGTTCAATAACTTATACCACTTTCCTTGTTCTGTCAGCAATAAAACCAGTGTCATGTACGTGGTTTCAAATGTCAGTTGCCATAAAGTGTAAAGAATGCACCTTGTTGTCAATGATGGTGTGAAGGAACCCCTGGGACACACTCAGTGCTTCCTGCAATGTGAGAGTCTCTGCTCATACTCACTCATAAACCCTGTGATCTCAGAGGAGGTGAAACATGCCATTCACTTGACATTTCTGGTGGCCAACGTTTATATGAAGTTAATCCTCATCCCAGGGATACCCACAGGGGCATCTCAAAAGGCATTGGACTGCATCATATTTGATGTTGTTGCAAAGATCTCCACTATCAGAGGAATTAAATAAACTGATGATAATAGTGGAAGTCATGAGGAGTCTTATCCTTACCCGAGACAATCTCAGCCCATGCCTGGTTCCTGGGCTGTCTGGCGGGGTACATTATCTGGGATGTCTACTCAAACATCTCTCTATCACAATACAATTATTGGCTCCAAGCCTCACAATATCATATGCAAGCTAATCACCTGCATTTTCAATGATTAACAAACAGCTGACAGGTGAAATGTCAATGTCAGGGATCTCTCCCTGAAGAGTCCTACAACAAAAAAACTGCTCAAATTCCTTTCCATGCTTCCTTGACATATTGTGTAGTATTTAGTTTTAAAAAAATCTGTTAAAGTAACAATAATATGTTTATCACTGACATCATTGAAATGTCAGTTAGAGTCATAGAGTCAGAGAGATGCACAGTATTGAAACAGACCCTTCAATCCAACCCGTCCATGCCGATCAGATATTCCAACCCAATCTAGACCTACCTGCCAGCACCCGGCCCATATCCCTCCAAACCCTTCCGATTCATATACCCATCCAAATGCCTTTTAAATGTTGCAACTGTACCAGTCTCCACCACTTCCTCTGGCAGCTCATTCCATACACGTACCACCCTCTGAGTAAAAACGTTGCCCCTTAGGTCTCTTTTATATCTTTCCCCTCTCATCCTAAACCTATGCCCTCTAGTCCTGGACTCCCCGATCCCAGGGAAAAGACTTTGTCTACTTACCCTATCCAGGCGCCTCATAATTTTATAAACCTCTATAAGATCACTCCTCAGCCTCCGACGCTCCAAGGAAAACAGCCCCAGCCTGTTCAGCTTCTCCTGTAGCTCAAATCTTCCAACCCTGGCAACATCTTTGGAAATCTTTTCTGAACCCTTTCAAGTTTTACAACATCTTTCCGATAAGAAGGAGACCAGAATTGCATGCAATATTCCAACAGTGGCCTAACCAATGTCCTGTACTCAATACTCTGACCAATAAAGGAAAGCATACCAAATGTCTTCTTCACTATCCTATCTACCTGCAACTCCACTTTCAAGTAGCTTTGAACCTGCACTGCAAGGTCTCTTTGTTCAGTAACACTCCCCAGGACCTTACCATTAAGTATGTAAGTCCTGCTAAGATTTGCTTTCCCGAAATGCAGCACCTCGCATTTATGTGAAATTATCCTCCAATAAAATAGAAAGAGGATCCATGTTTTACTGAGAAAGATTCTGTTTTGAAAGAATAATTTAACAGACAATTCTAAGTTAATTAGAATAATAAATATTTACTGATATAAAATGGTTTTCTAAAACAAATCACTGAAATAGGTAGGAGAAAGTGAGGTCTGCAGATGCTGGAGATCAAAGTTGAAACTTTATTGCTGGAACAGCACAGCAGGTCAGGCAGCATCCAGGGAACAGGAGATTCGACGTTTCGGGCACAGGCCCTTCTTCAGGAATGAGCAGAGAGTGTTCAGCAGGGGAAGATAAAAGGTAGGGAGGAGGGACTTGGAGGAGGGGCGTTGGAAATGTGATAGGTGGAAAGAGGTCAAGGTGAGGGTGATAGGTCGGAGTAGGATGGAGGCGGAGAGGTCAAGAAGAAGACTGCAGGTCAGGAAGGCGGTGCCGGGCTGGAGGGATCCGGCTGAGACAAGGTGGGGGGAGGGGGGATGAAGAAACTGGTGAAGTCCAAGTTCATCCCCTGCGGTTGGAGGGTTCCCAGTCGGAAGATAAGACGCTCCTCCTCCGACCGTCGGGTTGTTGTGGTTTGGCGGTGGATGAGTCCAATGACCTGCATATCCTCGGTGGAGTGGGAGGGGGAGTTGAAATGCTGTGCTACAGGTTGGTTGGGTTGGTTCGTCCGGGTGGCCCAGAGGTGCTCTCTGAATCGCTCCGCAAGTAGGCGGCCTGTCTCCCCAATATAGAGGAGGCCACACCGGCTGCAGCGGATGCAGTAGATGATGTGGGTGGAGGTGCAGGTGAATCTGTGGCGGATATGGAAGTTTCCTTTGGGGCCTTGGAGAGAAGTGAGGGGGGAGGTGTGGGCGCAAGTGTTGCACCTCCTGCGGTTGCAAGGGAAGGTGCCGGGAGTGGAGGTTGGGTCGGTGGGGGGTGTGGATCTGACAAGGGAGTCGCGGAGGGAGTGGTCTCTACGGAAAGCTGATAGGGGAGGGGAGGGAAATACCCAACCCAACCAACCTGTAGCACAGCATTTCAACTCCCCCTCCCACTCCACCGAGGATATGCAGGTCATTGGACTCATCCACCGCCAAACCACAACAACCCGACGGTCGGAGGAGGAGCGTCTTATCTTCCGACTGGGAACCCTCCAACCACAGGGGATGAACTTGGACTTCACCAGTTTCTTCATCCCCCCTCCCCCCACCTTGTCTCAGCCGAATCCCTCCAGCCCGGCACCGCCTTCCTGACCTGCAGTCTTCTTCTTGACCTCTCCGCCTCCATCCTACTCCGACCTATCACCCTCACCTTGACCTCTTTCCACCTATCACATTTCCAACTCCCCTCCTCCAAGTCCCTCCTCCCTACCTTTTATCTTCCCCTGCTGAACACTCTCTGCTCATTCCTGAAGAAGGGCCTGTGCCCGAAACGTCGAATCTCCTGTTCCCTGGATGCTGCCTGACCTGCTGTGCTGTTCCAGCAATAAAGTTTCAACACTGAAATAGGTACACAACCTACAAGGGGATGGTAACATTACTCACCAAGACAACAAATTGACCTACACTTTAGAATAACTGCATCATAGATTCTGAATTTGGCAGTGGAAGGTTTTGTAAGTTGCTCTGGGGTGAGGGGGTTGGGAGTAGGGAAGAGTGGCTGTGTTTGGATTTTCCCACACATTGTCCTGACATGATAGATGTGATTCCAGTTGAATGAGAAAGACGCTGGAGCAAGAAGTAGGAAGAGATAGGCAGCTGCTACCAGAAGCATGGAAGGGGTTTTGATTCCAATCTCCAGCAGAGGATTATTCAGAGCTGGGAAGGTAGGGTTCCAATTCAACCTCATGGAGCATTCTGATTTGTTGACACCAGAGCTTGATGGAGGAGATCAGTTGATACGGGTGGGCAGGGTTGGAATCAAACAAAGAGGATATATTTGCTGTTCTTGGCCCACAAGCAGTGCTGTAAAAATACTGACCATTTCCCTGAGGCATCTCTCATCTCCCTCAGTGAGTTCTGAAAAAGGGTCACTGGACCCGAAACGTTTGCTCTGTTTCTCTTTCCACAAATGGTACCTGACTTGCTGAGTTTTCCCAGCAATTTCCCATCCTCCATCTCCCCTCACGTTTGGGGTTTCCAGACACCTGGAAAACAACAACTTTCGGTTGAAGAACCTGGAGGCTGCCTGCCTCATTCAAATAATTAAGTACCAAGCCACCTCCTGAAGACAGGTTGGCCACATGCACCTATTCAGCATGGCAATGGGTTTGTAGTGGCAATGGAGTCAGGTTTGATTCTGAAAATTTTAGCAACACCGCAATTCTCAGCCATTGGTTTTTGGGAGTTCACATCCAATTTATATTATTGATGCTGGTCAGTGACTGATACCTATGTGGTCAGTGACTGCAATCCAACACTGCCAGCATAATTACAATGTTGGGTGGTATCGCAGTGTACATCCAATTTCCACAGCCAGGATGAGGTGTTTTTATCTTGCACATTTGCACTGTTGTGCAGAACACTGCTACAGAAATCAATCAACTTTAGTGAGCCTGAGTGACAGTACTCCCTTTCTCCGACTTTTAAAAAGATTTCATATTAAGTTTAAGTCCTTCCCAAGAAATCCATTCAATCATCCAGGTATTTGTAAATGTGGCTTTACCTGGATTTGGAAATATATTAACAATGATACAAGATTATGTACCAAAAGACTATCTCGTTCTTCACAATTTCAATCTAGTCCAAAATCAATTTCCTTACTCTACCTCCTAAGTCACACTGCCACTTTCATTCTGATTTACATTCAAACTTGCCTCACATTAATACAAAGATGGTGGGTAAAATTGGCCTGGAATACTTATTAATTCAAGACTTAGTATCAATGTTATAAAAAAATTCATTTGGATTAAAAAAATAGTACATCACAAAAATATACTGGAGCAGATTTTCTAAGCATAATAACTGAAATGGTTAAGCCAGGTTCCCTTCCAGGTACACGCTCTTCACACCAATATTTCCTGTAATTGCTGTGCCTTGGAGCAGAACAATCTGTCCTAAAATCTTTACTAGCAACTTTGCACAATTTAGTGAAGTATATTCTTTGCAAGTTAAAAGAATTGTTCAGTGAAATGTAGCAATCCACATTAAGAAATACAGGAGGGTAAGTGCTGCAATGATCAAGTAATTATTGAATCTAGTCTAATAGTTTCTATGACCTAGCATTTTATCCATTATTACAGAAGACCACAGCATTTCAGCTAAAAATCATAATAAGCGATCATTTTGACAGTATACTACAATTGAAAAGCATGACATGAAGTAATGAATTTGAGTTACTCATTAAACAAATGACCCTGGAGAACCTGATTCATGCTTTGTGGGGAATGTGTGTAAATCAAAAGTGTCATACAGTTCAAATAGAATGTCAAGTTAAACCTGCTTGGAAAAGTATAGCATTAAACACTCTTAGATGAAAGAGGATTCAATGAGTTGAACTTCATAGGAACTTTTTTATGAGAAAGCTTTCTCGCTTTCTCTTATGCAGGTATAAATGTAGAACATGTGTATATATGAATGGTATGTATTTAATACCAGGGAACAAAATGATAAAAAGTCTACAGCCTATATGTAACATCAACTCAGCTTCCCAACATCTGTGAGTTTGTACAATTGAAGAATGAGCTAATTAGAGACAGGAACGTATTAGGAATAAGAGATCTAAAACTGACTAGGAGAAGCCAAATCTGCATTCAGAAGAGCAATGGACCTGTTGAAGTTGTGAATCCACAGGTTGAGTATATTCATAGTGGACTGATCCAGGTCTTGCATAGTGCTGACAGTTATGCTAGGCACCCAGGGCATAACAATCACGCACAAGTGACAGGATGCAATTACTGCAGAAAACAACAGTGCAAAAATGAAGGCATATTCAGAATGGGGAAACAAATGTTTTTACAACAGTTCATTGAATCATTTTGCACACAAGTGCATAGCTACAAAGAATCATGATAGACAGGTACAGCAACTGAAGATTCTGATGAATGACAAGGTTAAGATGTCTTGAAGGAGAATATAATCTCTAAATAGATGATAATGCAAGATTAGTTCAGCATCAACTGAGGAGAGTTCCAGCTGACCTTGAGGTCAGCCTGAAAGACAAGAGAGAATAATTGAAAAACAAACAGCAATCAAGAACGTGACAATTCCTATAGAATGGATCAACAGCATGGTCACAGGGTAACAAACTGGAAACCTGAGAGTATGCATTGAGCAATAGAATATCAATAAAGCCTTAAATAGGTTGCATTACCCTATGCAAAACACTGAAGGAATTTTTGGCTCAATTTGAAAAGGCAAAAATCTTTACCATTGAAGATGTAAAGGATATTTAGTGCCAAGTGTGGCTAGATTAAAGCAACAACCATTTATCCACATTTTGGATGCTCTTCAGGAAGTACAGATAGTTGTATACAGCAATTGGCATTTCCACTGGTCCACAGCTTATCCATGTCAACAACACAAGACTGTTTGTGATCTTTCTGGATTGGAGATAGTGGATGATCTGCTAGTTTTTGAATGTAGAAATACAATGGACAAAGCCATTGCTGATCACAATCAAAATCTACTAAGACTGCTTGACAGATCTCACCAGGTGAACTTGAAGTCGAAGAAGAAAAAATTGTAAATGAGGATATCAAGTACACAGGAGGGCATTTACTAACAGCAAATGGTCTTGCTTGTCTCTCCAACAATGGTGAAAGCAGTAGTAGTTATGCAGCGATGAACAGATGTAAAAGCTGTGCCATGATTTGTTGAATTTGTTAACTATTTGTCAACATTGTTGCCTAACCTATCATTGGAGTGTGAACTGTTACGCCAAATAATGGCCAAATACATTCAATGGTTACAGAATAAGGAACAGCATTCAATAAATCCAGCAAGTCGTGATGGAGTCGTCAGGGCTGAAATACCACAATGTAAATGAAGAAGTTAGCCTGCAGGGTGATATTAGTGAGACCAGCTTTGAAGCAACCCTATTGCAGCAAACTCAACTGGTTTCACCATTCATGGTACTAACACAAACACAAAGCTCAGGTTGAGAACAGCACTTGGCCATTGATTTTGCTTGTGAACATTTTCATTAACAGTGACCTGGAAGAGGTGAAGTGATAGTTGAGTCTGATGACAAGCTGTTGCTATCTGATCAAAAGCATCTGCAAAGAATTTTACTTCACTTCAAGAGATATCATCTGGATGTTACAAGCAAGGGGAGCAGATGCATATTGCAAATATACTGTCAAGAGCAACATCCAACGTTGGATTCGTGTCTTGGGCTGAAAACATTAGTTCACATCACCTCAGAGTTTAGATCTATGAACTTCCTATTTACTCCATCACAAAGTTTGCCAACTTCTCCCTCTTTAACATGACTCACCTCTGCTCTGCATCAATCCATTTGCTTTTGAAACTCTCAGATCTGCACATGCTGCCCTCACACTTGACATCATTAATGCTCTTACAGCTGGTTACCACCTTTCACCCTCTATAGACTTTAGCTTATTCAAACTTCTGCTACCCATATTCTAAGTCACACCAGCCCTGCTCTTACCTCCCGCCCCCCACTCCACTGCTCATCTTTCTACAAAATCCATTATAGCTTTGATTTTAAAATTTTCATCTTAGTGTGCACATTTCTTCACAGCTTTGCCCTTCTTTACCTCAGTAACCTCTTCTACTCTCTGAGAACTCTACATTCCTCCAATACTTGCCTCCTTCATGCCTGCTTCTCATCTTCACTGGGCCATGTTTTCGGTTTTCCTGGGCTGTAAGCTCTTGAATTTCCTCCCTGTTCCTCCCTGACTCTGTCTCTTAAGAGAGTCATTGAAACATCCATCCGACCACTTGTCTAATGTCCTTTTTTGGTAGATTACACTCCTGTGAAGCCCTTTGGGTCATGTTACTATTAGAGAGGTTCTATAGAAATGCAGGCTCTTGTTATTAGTGCTGGATACCTGAAAAACTGACAGTACATTGTTGATACACAGTTTCAGAATTTGCTCCAATAATTGTGCAGAGATCTTGCACACAACGTGCATACACAGCAGTAGCAAATAATTCGACAGTCCACAAAACATTTTACATTCACAGAACAAAACAACATACCTGCCCCTCTCGTGTGATTAAAGTCTCCTTTTATAACTTTACATGATTTTCCATTCCCGTTGCACACTCCACAATGATCTTCTCTGGCTGAGGAATCTAACATGCCATCACAGCCAATTTTCTATGGAAAATTAAACAAGTTTTTTTTACTGAAATACCTTCACCCATTTTATTATGGTCATTACATATCAGTTTATTAAGAATATTTAAGGAGGAACTTAACATTGATGACCAGTTGAACCAATTGGGCAAGTAGTTAAAATTGCCATCTACCATCTATGAGGTACAACTCAGGAATGTGATGGAATATTTCCCACTTACCTGGTTGACTGCTGCTCTAACAACACTCAAGTAGCTTAACATCTCTCAGAACAAAGCATCTCATCCACATTAAAACTTACTCCCTACATCACTAACTCACAGTGACAGCAGTGTGTACCACTATAAGATGTGCTCCAAGAACTCACCAAGGCGCCTTCCAAACTCAGGTTCAACCATCTAGAAGGACAAGGGCAGCAGATGAATGGTGAAATCACATTTGCAAATTCCCCTCCAAGCCACATACCATCCTGGCTTGGAACCTCCTCCACATTCTCTGTGTTACCAGGTCAAAATTCTCAAACTCCCTTCCTACCAGCATTGTAATGCTATGTACTCCCTGTGGACTGCAGTCAGTGTTCAGGCTAGTGGCTCACTACTACTGGACCATCATAAGGGCAATTAGGGATGGGAAATAAATGTTGGCCCACCCAGTGACACCCACATCCTGGGGAAAAATAATTATAAAAGAAATAGACACTATGATTTTGTGGTCATGCATCTGATTGATAGGGTGATGAGATCTTTATGTTTATCATGTTACTGCATACTTCCTTTAGCTGTGAAGTGAGCCTGAGGAAAGGGATGCTAATTTCCTAGTACTTCCCCAAGGCCATCTGTAATCTATTTGTTCAAACTGGTAAGTGTTCTGTGGGAGCTTTGCCCAGATTTACGATAACTGGTCTTGCACTATACACCCTCCTAGTGCTTAAATCCTGAACTATTCAAGCTTGCAAGCTGTGAGATTCCTTATTCTATTGACAGTAACCAATGTTGGCAAGTCAGGTCTGGAGATATGATTCCCACAGCCTCTAGATTCTGCTTCCAAATTGCACTTCGAGCATATGCATAACACTGTAACATTTCTCCAACTTGTCTCACAACAATCAGCTGCAAGGGCAAGGTGAGACCCGCACAAACATTAATTAGTTCAAAATACAAACCAAAATCTATTTATGTACAATAAAATGCAAAATCTGCTCATAAGGGAATATGTAAAGCTAGACACCTTTGGTTAAAAATTTCCCTTTTGGTGCCATTGGCAATATGAGACCATATGCAACCTAAAGCATTAGTTTTACAAAACAAAGTTATTGCTCACGTTTTTACTGCAATTCATTTGTTTAATTACAATTGTAAACTTTTCCATATGTCAGCAACAAAAAACAATGTTTTAGAATGTAAGTATTTTCCTTTGTTTTCTTGTGAAATAACTCCACAGAGGCTGGAACAGAACCCCTGACACTCCTGTTGATATATATTTTATTAAACAAATTACAAAACAGTTTACAAAAAACATTAACAGCTGTACACAAGAGACAGCAATTTTACAAGGGAGAGGAGCAGCAAAGCTAGGCCCCGAACCCTACCGTTCAACCATTTTACAGGGAGAGGAGGACAAACCTCAAATCCCAGTTCCACATATGACAAGACAGTGACAATGACATTTGTACATTAGACAATACCGTTACATACAAAAGTGCAGACAATACAGACCCAGCAAGCCCCTGCCCCTCCCCACTCCTGTTTATATCTGTCAGCCAGGGCTTCCTGATTGGATCAGATTAACAGCCCCATTCAGAGAGCTCATTTTCCATGAGGTCCATCTGGCTGACCTCATTGCAGCTTTATTGATACAGATGAAATATATTTATCACATTAAATAAGAGTTTTTCATAAATGTTTAATCCATCAGCTGTAATCAGTTTGATTTTAATGGACTGTCAATAGGAGGCAAGGGCCATCCATTAATGAGATGGCTTATGATGTCCATCAGCCGTCCTCGCTCTCAATCAGAGAGAGATAGACTATGAGACCTGCCTGCAAGGCAACCAGAGATAGAACCCCAGGTGTCTGTCCAATATGAGATTTTGTTATTTTGATCACTTTGCTGGCACTTGCAGTATAGCCCAGATTATATCTTCGGAATGATTGGCTTGTGCTGTATAGATTGGCCTTGCAGAGAGAGCTTATGGGTGATGACATGGAGGATCACCTTGCATGCTCAGTTGATGAGGCCTTCCCATATCCTTGGCACTACCTGTCCCTGCCCAAATGTTTGGGTCATTTGTAAACTTGGCAACAATGCCCTCAGTTCCTTCATCCAAATTATTCAGAACCTCTTTTGCCACTGCAGGTGATGAACAGCAGCTGTCTGCATCTGAGGGCTTTGCTTGAAGCTGACTGCCCCTCCCCTCTGCAATGGCAGAGGAGGCTCTGAAAAATGACCCAAACATTTGGGCAGGGACAGGTAGTGCCGAGGATATGGGAAGGCTTCTCTTGTTTTCTTGCTACCCAGACTCTGCTGGTCACCCTGTGGTCATGACCAATGTCTTCTCTTCTCTGGGTCATTAGTGGACTCATCAACTGAGCATGCAAGGTGATCCTCCATGTCATCACCCATAAGCTCTCTGCAAGGCCAATCTATACAGCACAAACCAAGTGGAGTTCAGTTGGCTGCCCCTGCTTGCTGGAGAGATGAGTGAGGAACTGATAGGTTGAGCTGTCGCCTTGTCGACCTCTTGTCCTGATAATGCCTATCTGTGGTGATTGACACTACAAGGGTTTGTAAATCTGAACCCCTATTTCAAATCTCTGGATTGGGTCACATTCTCCATTAGCATAATCAGTCTCCCATGGAGCATGGTGCAAGTTAAGACGAGAGCATTGTGGTCTGGATGAACTCTTCCAATGCCCTTGCAAGTTTCACATAGTCGTTGGGATCTCCCCCAAATCTCTGCACATCCACTCAGCACTTCTCGATGAAGACTATTGCAAAAGCTTTGGCATTGTCATTTTTACCAATGAATTGGGCTCCTCCACTATTGATGCAGAGAATATCCATGGAGCATTCTCTTCCAGTGGAGTGTTTAATTGTCCACTGCCATCCATGACTACACGGGGCAGGACTGCAGAGTTGAGGTTTGATCTGCTGTTGAATTTGCCCCGTCAATGCCTCTGAGCCTGCTCAGTGAAACTCTGCTGCTGAGGTTGGCAGCTATTCATTGGTAAGCCAGCACTGAATTGAAACAGGAAGTTGGGGTCAAGTGGGAGCAGAAAATGTGCTCAGCTTCCCCTGTGTCACTCGTTCACTTTCTGTTAAACTCTGGCCTGTGGCTGCCTTATAAATACATGCTCAATTTTTGTACCATGTAAAGGTCCTGTAAATTATAACATTAAGTTTACAGTCATTAGAAAAATATCCTGAAACTTTCATCAGAAATTCTGAGTTAAAGTTTGCACTTTATGACATACCTGACTTACATATTTGAATAGGAATGCAGATTCTATTGCAGTATTTAAGAAATTAGAATATTGTTACCTATATAATCCTTACTTATTGCCTTGTTGAAACATGTTATATATGACACAGGTTAGAGCAATGAACAAAATTTCTTTTTTATGAAGCACTGTTGTTCAATGTACTCCATTTATACACCATTTTGGTAATCTCATACATTTATCTCGAATAATCCTCTGTACTAAGAGGAAGTAATACTATCTACTTAACTTTAATCTAATTGTTGAAACTTTATTGCTGGAACAGCACAGCAGGTCAGGCAGCATCCAGGGAACAGGAGATTCGACGTTTCGGGCACAGGCCCTTCTTCAGGAATGAGCAGAGAGTGTTCAGCAGGAGAAGATAAAAGGTAGGGAGGAGGGACTTGGAGGAGGGGCGTTGGAAATGTGATAGGTAGAAAGAGGTCAAGGTGAGGGTGATAGGTCGGAGTAGGATGGAGGCGGAGAGGTCAAGGAGAAGACTGCAGGTCAGGAAGGCGGTGCCGGGCTGGAGGGATTTGGCTGAGACATGGTGGGGGGAGGGGGGATGAAGAAACTGGTGAAGTCCAAGTTCATCCCCTGTGGTTGGAGGGTTCCCAGTCGGAAGATAAGACGCTCCTCCTCCAACCGTCGCGTTGTTGTGGTTTGGCGGTGGATGAGTCCAATGACCTGCATATCCTCGGTGGAGTGGGAGGGGGAGTTGAAATGCTGTGCTACAGGGTGGTTGGGTTGGTTCGTCCGGGTGGCCCAGAGGTGCTCTCTGAATCGCTCCGCAAGTAGGCGGCCTGTCTCCCCAATATAGAGGAGGCCACACCGGCTGCAGCGGATGCAGTAGATGATGTGGGTGGAGGTGCAGGTGAATCTGTGGCGGATATAGAAGTTTCCTTTGGGGCCTTGGAGAGAAGTGAGGGGGGAGGTGTGGGCACAAGTGTTGCACCTCCTGCGGTTGCAAGGGAAGGTGCCGGGAGTGGAGGTTGGGTCGGTGGGGGGTGTGAATCTGACAAGGGAGTCGCGGAGGGAGTGGTCTCTACGGAAAGCTGATAGGGGAGGGGAGGGAAATATATTGGGGAGACAGGCCGCCTACTTGCGGAGCGATTCAGAGAGCACCTCTGGGCCACCCGGACGAACCAACCCAACCACCCTGTAGCACAGCATTTCAACTCCCCCTCCCACTCCACCGAGGATATGCAGGTCATTGGACTCATCCACCGCCAAACCACAACAACGCGACGGTCGGAGGAGGAGCGTCTTATCTTCCGACTGGGAACCCTCCAACCACAGGGGATGAACTTGGACTTCACCAGTTTCTTCATCCCCCCTCCCCCCACCTTGTCTCAGCCGAATCCCTCCAGCTCGGCACCGCCTTCCTGACCTGCAGTCTTCTCCTTGACCTCTCCGCCTCCATCCTACTCCGACCTATCACCCTCACCTTGACCTCTTTCTACCTATCACATTTCCAACGCCCCTCCTCCAAGTCCCTCCTCCCTACCTTTTATCTTCTCCTGCTGAACACTCTCTGCTCATTCCTGAAGAAGGGCCTGTGCCCGAAACGTCGAATCTCCTGTTCCCTAGATGCTGCCTGACCTGCTGTGCTGTTCCAGCAATAAAGTTTCAACTTTGATCTCCAGCATCTGCAGACCTCACTTTCTCCTCGAAGATTTAATCTAATTGTCCCTAACACACTGAACACGGTTTTTTAGTTCTGCTAGTATCTTTATGACATCATCTGTTAACATTTTTAAATACTTCTAAACTTCAAACATTTGCTGTTTTGTGGCTTTTCAAGTTGTACTCTAGCATTTATCATCTTACACAAAGACCTTTTCTAAACCAAATCATTTCAGAAAATCAAAGTCAACATAAACATTTTAAAATTGGATGTGTAAATCTAAAGATCTAAAGGGTATTTTACTGCTACGTTTAACTTGTAAATATAATTTGGTTGTTCTTTGATTGAGAATTTTAAAATGTAAAAAGGACATAAAAAGGGAAAAAAAACAATCGAAAGCTTGACAATAGCCAAGGCAGATGGAAGGAAAAAGTTAAGGATGAAGTTCGACTGAAGTAACATTTTAGCGAAGGTACTGTGGAGGGAAATGTAACAGCAGAAGTCAAGCTTCTCTCAATCTGCCCAATAATCATTTGCTACAATATTTCAGCTTACTCAATCTCCAAAATAACCCTCCTCAAAGGGAAGAGTTTAAACTACAGTTAGTTCTCGGACCACCACCCATAACTTGTTCTCCAGTACGTTGATGATATTATTGGTACTGCTTCCCTCTTTTGTCCAGAATTGAAAACATTAGTCAATTTCGTTTCCAATTTCTACCCTTCCTTCACCTTCACCTGGTTCATCTCTGACTCCTCTCTTCCTTTCCTTTATAGCTTGGCTTCCATCTCTGGAGGTAGGCTGACCATCATAAGACTTTACCTATAGGAGCAGAGTTAGGTAATGTGGCCCAACAACACTGCTCTCCTAATCAATTAGGGCTGATATGTTTTTCAACCCCATTCTCTTGCTTTATCCTTTATCCCTATTCAAGAACTTATCTATCCCTGTCTTAAATACTTTCAATGATTTGGTCTCCACAGCCCTCTGCAGCATTGCGTTCCACAGATTTGCCCCCCCCCCCCCTCGCTGGCTGAAGAGATTCCGCCTCATGTCACCGATATCTATTACAAACCCACCAAATCCCACAGTTACTTCAACCATACATTCTCACACACTGCTACCTGCAAGGACTGCATCTTATTCTTCCAGTTTCTCCATCTCTGTCATATCTGTTGTGAAGATACCACTTTCCACAGGGGGCTTCAAAAATTTCCACCATATTCCTCAACCGAGGATTCGCCACAACTGTGGTTGACAGGGGCCTCAGCTATGTCTGGCCCATCTTTTGCACCTCTGCCCTCACCCCTTCCCCTTCCTCCCACAACACTCCCACAACTCCCCAGGTCCTCACTTACCATCCCAACAGCATCTGCATCCAAAGCATTGCAAGCCACTATTTCTACCATCTCAAATGGGATGTCATCACCAGACACATCATCCTCATCCCTCTCCTGTCAGCTTTCCACAGGAACCGTTCCCTCTGGGACACATTGGTCCACTCCTCCTCCATTCCCAACACCTAAAAATAGCCCTACAGCACCTCCCCCAGCAATTGCAAATTGCTTAATAATATGGACCAGACCAAACCCCCTCAAAATGTATTAGGAAAATAGCCTAGACCCTAACATCTTCCTATTTTAAAAGTAAGTGTAAGACATTGTGTTCCAGCTGCAATTTGATTTGTCGAACTACTCAACCTTAAGCAAAACACACTTTATTTTCACACTACAGTTAAAATACAGAAAAAGTAAAAATAAAAAAGAAAAGAATTGGCTTAATTATAATTCTATGGAAATGCATAACAAAATAATACATATATTAACTACTTCTAATTAACTGCTCCAATATAGCAACATTCCATCAACACATCCTTGGCAAAGGCAAGTTCAGTAAAATAGATTGTCTCGCATACAATTCTAGCAGCAGAAAGAGAACCCCAGCTTTTAGCTGTAACAGAGAGGGGAATTAGAGCTTCCACATCAGTTTCAAGATCTCAGCAACTGCTGAAAACTAAAACTAAAAATCCTTGTTCTGTGGGAGCTGACCCCACCCATTCAGGCTTATTCTATTGCTCCAACTTCAAAAAAAGACTCAAGGTCTCACAAGCTATTTACTTTATTGGTTTTGAGCAGACTGCTTGGCGTCTCTGTCTCAATCTTTCTTCATTGAAAAAACAGGATGAATACATAAATCCATAGTAATGTCACAATAACACCTGCCCATTTACCTCTTCTCTCCTCATTATCCAAGGCCCCAGACACCTTCCACGTGAAGCAACACTTACCTGCACTTCACTCAATCTAGGCTACTGTATTCACTGCTCACATTGTCGTCTCTTCTCCACTGGGGAGACAAAGCTCAGACTCTGTGACAATTTTATAAAACAGCCACGTTCTGTCCATAAAAATGACCCTGAGCTTCCAGTCACCTGCTACTTCAAGAAACCACCATGTTTACATTGCCAACATCTCTGTCTCAGCCCTGCTGCAGTGTTCCAGCGAAGTTCAGCACAAGCTCAAAGAACAGCATTTCATTTTCTATTTGGGAACCCTGCAGCCTCCAGGACTCAACACTAAGAGGTTGGACACCATCCAAGATAAAACACCTGGTTTGATTGGCACTACATCCACAAGTGTCCATTCCCTCCACCAGCGATACTCAGTGGCAGTAGGGTGTGCTATCCACAAGATGCACTGCAGAAATTCACCAAAGATCCCCAGATCTTCCATACCCATTATCACTTCCAGCTTGAGAGACAAGGGCAGTAGATCCATGGGAACATCAGCACCTGCAAATTCTGCTCCAAATCACTCATCATCCTGACTTGGAAACATATTGATGTCCCTTTACTGTTGCTGGGGCAAAATCCTGGGATTACCTTCCTAAGCACATTATGGGTCAACCCACACCTTGTGGACTACAGATGTTCAAGCAGGAAGCTCACCATCACCTTCGCAAGGGCAACTAGGGATGGGCAATAAATACTGGCCAGCCAGCGACACGAGTAAATAAAAGAATATCAAACCTCTTTAATTCTGTTAGAATTTTACAGGTTTCTATGAGATTCACCCTCATTTTTCTAAATGCCAGTGAATACAATCCTGAGCAACTCAGTCTCTCCTTTTACGTTAGTACTGCATCAGAGGAATCATCTGGTAAACCTTTGCTGCACTCTTTCTGTAACAAGAAAATCCTTCCTCAGATAAGGGGACCAAAACTGTACACAATATTCCAGACATGGTGTTGTCTCGCCAATGCTCCATATACTTACAGCAAGACATTCTCGTTTCCGGTACTCAAATCCTCTCACTATGAAGGACAATGTACAGTGTGCCTTCTTTGTTGTCTACTGCAACTGCACGCTTACTTTCAGCAACTGGTGCATTAGGAAACATAGAAAATGCTCAAGTTACAGACATTCATAACATAATCTGGCTTCCTATTTTTGCACCAGAGCCGATAACTTCATTCTTATCCACATTACACTACATCAGCCGTGCATTTGCCCATTCCCTCAGCCTGTCCAGTTCACACTGCAACATCTCTGCATCCTCCTCACAGTTCACCCTTCCGTCCAGCTTTGTGACAACTACAATGTTTCAGGTATCACATTTAGTTCCCTCATCTAAGTCATAGCTAGGGTCCTGGTACCGTTCGCAGTGGTACCCCATTGGTCACTTCTGAGCCATTCAGAAAAAGGCCCATTTATTATTTTTCTTATTTTCCTTTTATCTTCCTTTTTTTCCCCATACACTATCCCCTAATCCCTGCACTTTAATTTTACACACTAAACTCTTCTGTGGGACTTTGTTGAAAACCTTCTGAAAGTCCAAATTTTCTCACTACACTCCTCAGTACTATCTAATTTCATAATTAAACAATCCTTATAATCAGGCCAGAATTACACCACATATTGGCTCTTGGATTTTACTCCATAGTTGCCTCACACAAGCCAGTGAGACGATTCTGCTTGGTTTCCTTTCTCACTTTCCTAGATGGCCCTGGGGTATTTTATGAATAGGGATAAGAAAGGGGGACATCAAATCTCATCCTAATTTGTTGCTTTATTTCTAATTTACTGAAGGAACAGCTTTCAATAACAAGAATTAATGAAATGTGAACTCAATTTATGTGTATTCCTGAATTTAATTCAGCCTGTTTATGCTTTATTGGGGAAATTCTTCATATAAATTAATTTGACTTGCTAAGTAGATTTGGCCCCGCACAAAGTAAAATAGGGAAAATGAAATAACAAGAACACAGCTGAATCCCAAAGGTGAAGCGAGGGTGACAGCCTTTCATACCAAGATGACCTTTGACCATGTGGAAAGAAGGAACTCTGATAAATTTAATGGAAAGCAGGAAGAACCTCCCCGCTGGTTGGAGTGATCCCTAACACAAAGCAAGATGATTATGGCTGTTGGACACTGAAGATTTCAGCTGAACAGACATAATGTGGTCTCCTCTACATTGATTTGGCTCCTCCAAATCAAATAATAGGTGTCATCTCAGCTCAGACAATGCATTAAAAGTGTGAAGGTAAAGTCTGTACAAATGTTGAGTCAATTCTATTTCTAAAGTGGGGCTTACAGAATCTTACATGGATTTATGCAGTTTTTGAGCAAAATAAAATGTACTTCTGCAAATACAAATTTACCCCATAAACTTATATGTGTGTGCATGCAGGAGAGACAGAGTGAGTGTATGCATGTGGGTGTGATTACATGTGAAAGAATGTGTCTATGTGTGTGTGTGTAAGCTTTATCAAGTATGTGCATGAATGTGATGGGCCTGTGAGAAGTGCGTGTGTGGAGGTGAGTGCAGAGGGTACATGTGTGTGTGTATGAGAGAGAGCTTGTGTATGAGAGAGGGTCTGTGTGTGTGCGTGTGTTGTGTGTGCGTGTGCGTGCGTGTGTGTGCGCGTGTGTGTGCGTGTGTGTGTGTGCGAGAGAGAGAGAGAGAGAGAGAGAGCATAGTGCAATGGTGGTCACCTGTAGCCTGACCTGCCATCCCCATGGATACCGAACTTGGCGACCAGCCTCTGCTCAGCCACTTTGCTTTGTTGCTTATCCCGAAATCCACCTTGGAGGATGGTCACCTGGCGGTCCGAGGCTGAATGTCCTGGACTGCTGAAGTGTTCCCTAACTGGGAGGGAACACTCTTGTCAGGTGATCGTTGCACGGTGTTCATTTATTCGTTGTCGTAGCATCTGTTCAGTTTCACCAAGATACCAGGCCTCTCATTTTGGAAATAGAATTACACTTTGGAAATAGAATTGACTCAACATTGGTACAGACTTTACCTTAACATATTTAATGTATTGTCTGAGATGAAATGACACCTATTATTAGATAAGCTGATGCCACCTTGAGAATGTAATTCTGGGATTTACAAATTAAAGAACCTAAACCACCATATCCCATCCATTCCATCCCACCATAACACATTGAGTTAGACCCCATCTAAAGCCGCCTGACATCACCATAGGAAACAACATCACCATAGGAAATAACATCACCACAGGAAATAACATCACCAACCCAAAGAAACCCAAACATATAAATAGAAAGCAGGAATCATGTACACTGCTTCGCCTGAGGCTGACTGAAGATGTTACCTCGTAGGGTGACAAAACGTCTGGAAATGAACCTCCCAGCTCAGTGAGCAAACCTACATCCCGAACCTCAACCTGAGCTACAAATCTTCTCAAAACCTGCTAATATCCCATACTAAAAAAGAACAAAGAAAAGTTACAGCCCAGGAACAGGCCCTTTGGTCCTCCATGCCTGAGCCGACCTAAATCTACTGTCTAAACCGATCACCCAATTCCTAAGGATCTGTATCCCTCTGCTCCCCACCTACTCATGCATTTGTCCTGATGCACCTTAAATGAATCTACCGTGCCTGCCTCTACTACCTCTGTTGGCAATGCATTCCAGGTACCTACCACCCTCTGTGTAAAGTACTTTCTGCGTGTATTCCCCTCAAACTTTTCACCTCTCACCTTGAAAGCATGACCTCTTGATATTGAATCCTTCACACTGGGAAAAAGCCTGTCTCTATCTACCCTGTCTATACCCTTCATGATTTTGTAAACCTCAATCAGGTCCCCCCTTTTTTCTAATTAAAATATTCCTAACCTAATCAACCTCTCTTCATAGCTAGCACCTTCCATACCAGACAACATCCTTGTAAACCTTCTCTGCACCCTCTCCAAAGCGTCCACATCCTTTTGGTAATGTGGTGACCAGAACTGTATGCAGTATTGTAAATGCAGCCGAATCAATGTCTTGTACAATTTTAACATGACCTGCCACCTCTTATATTCAATACCCTGTCTGATGAAGGCAAGCATACCATATGCCTTCTTGACCACTCTATCCAGGAGAAAGTGAGGTCTGCAGATGCTGGAGATCAAAGTTGAAACTTTATTGCTGGAACAGCACAGCAGGTCAGGCAGCATCCAGGGAACAGGAGATTCGACGTTTGGGGCACAGGCCCTTCTTCAGGAATGAGCAGAGAGTGTTCAGCAGGAGAAGATAAAAGGTAGGGAGGAGGGACTTGGAGGAGGGGCGTTGGAAATGTGATAGGTGGAAAGAGGTCAAGGTGAGGGTGATAGGTCGGAGTAGGATGGAGGCGGAGAGGTCAAGAAGAAGACTGCAGGTCAGGAAGGCGGTGCCGGGCTGGAGGGATTCGGCTGAGACAAGGTGGGGGGGAGGGGGGATGAAGAAACTGGTGAAGTCCAAGTTCATCCCCTGTGGTTGGAGGGTTCCCAGTCGGAAGATAAGACGCTCCTCCTCCAACCGTCGCGTTGTTGTGGTTTGGCGGTGGATGAGTCCAATGACCTGCATATCCTCGGTGGAGTGGGAGGGGGAGTTGAAATGCTGTGCTACAGGGTGGTTGGGTTGGTTCGTCCGGGTGGCCCAGAGGTGCTCTCTGAATCGCTCCGCAAGTAGGCGGCCTGTCTCCCCAATATAGAGGAGGCCACACCGGCTGCAGCGGATGCAGTAGATGATGTGGGTGGAGGTGCAGGTGAATCTGTGGCGGATATAGAAGTTTCCTTTGGGGCCTTGGAGAGAAGTGAGGGGGGAGGTGTGGGCGCAAGTGTTGCACCTCCTGCGGTTGCAAGGGAAGGTGCCGGGAGTGGAGGTTGGGTCGGTGGGGGGTGTGGATCTGACAAGGGAGTCGCGGAGGGAGTGGTCTCTATGGAAAGCTGATAGGGGAGGGGAGGGAAATATATCCTTGGTGCTGGGGTCTGTTTGGAGGTGGCGGAAGTGACGGCGGATGATGCGCTGTACATGGAGATTGGTGGGGTGGTAGGTGAGGACCAGTGGGGTTCTGTCCTGGTGGCGGTTGGAGGGGCGGGGCTCAAGGGCGGAGGAGCGGGAAGTGGAGGAGATGCGGTGGAGGGCACCGTCGACCACGTCGGGGGGGAAATTGCGGTCCTTGAAGAAGGAGGCCATCTGTGTTGTACGTATTTTGAACTGGTCCTCCTGGGAGCAGATGCGGCGGAGACGAAGGAATTGGGAGAATGGGATGGCGTTTTTACAGGGGGCAGGATGGGAGGAGGTGTAGTCCAGGTAGCTGTGGGAGTCAGTTGGTTTGTAGTAGATGTCCGTGTTGATTCGGTCGCCTGAGATAGAAACAGAAAGGTCTAGGAAGGAGAGGGAGGAGTCCGAGACTGTCCAGGTGAATTTGAGGTTGGGGTGGAAGGTGTTAGTGTAGTGGATGAACTGTTCAACCTCCTCGTGGGAGCACGAGGTAGCGCCGATACAGTCATCAATGTAGCGAAGGAAAAGATGGGGGGTGGGGCCAGTGTAGTTGCGGAAGATGGATTGTTCCACATACCCTATGAAGAGGCAGGCATAGCTGGGGCCCATGCGGGTGCCCAGGGCTACTCCTTTTGTTTGGAGAAAGTGGGAGGATTGGAAAGAAAAGTTGTTCAGGGTGAGGACCAGTTCGGTCAGTCGAAGGAGGGTGTCGGTGGAAGGGTACTGGGTGGTACGGCGGGAAAGGAAGAAGCGGAGTGCTTTGAGTCCTTCGTGATGGGGGATGGAGGTGTACAGGGACTGGATGTCCATGGTGAAGATGAGGCGTTGGGGACCGGGGAAGCGGAAATCCTGGAGGAGGTGGAGGGCGTGGGTGGTGTCACGAACGTAGGTGGGGAGTTCTTGGACTAATGGGGACAGGACCGTGTCGAGGTATGCCGAGATGAGTTCGGTTGGGCAGGAGCAGGCTGAGACGATGGGTCGTCCGGGGCAGTCAGGTTTGTGGATTTTGGGCAGGAGGTAGAAACGGGCGGTGCGGGGTTGTGGGACTATGAGGTTGGAGGCGGTGGATGGGAGGTCCCCTGAGGTGATGAGGTTATGGATGGTCTGGGAGATGATGGTTTGGTGGTGGGGGGTGGGGTCATGGTCAAGGGGGCAGTAGGAGGAGGTATCTGCGAGCTGGCGTTTGGCCTCAGCGGTGTAAAGGTCAGAGCGCCAAACTACTACTGCGCCTCCCTTGTCAGCTGGTTTGATGGTGAGGTTGGGGTTGGAACGGAGGGAGTGGAGGGCTGCGCGTTCCGAGGGTGAGAGGTTGGAGTGGGTGGGAGGGATGTGGGAGTTCAGGTAGCGGTTAATATCGCGGCGGCAGTTTGCTATGAAGAGGTCGAGGACAGGTAGGAGGCCAGCACGGGGTGTCCAGGTGGACGGGGTGTGTTGGAGGTGGGAGAAGGGGTCGTCAGAGGGTGGGCGGGAGTCTTGATTGAAGAAGAAGGCACGGAGGCGAAGGCGGCGGAAGAATTGTTCAATGTCCCTGTACACCTCCATCCCCCATCACGAAGGACTCAAAGCACTCCGCTTCTTCCTTTCCCGCCGTACCACCCAGTACCCTTCCACCGACACCCTCCTTCGACTGACCGAACTGGTCCTCACCCTGAACAACTTTTCTTTCCAATCCTCCCACTTTCTCCAAACAAAAGGAGTAGCCATGGGCACCCGCATGGGCCCCAGCTATGCCTGCCTCTTCGTAGGGTATGTGGAACAATCCATCTTCCGCAACTACACTGGCCCCACCCCCCATCTTTTCCTCTGCTACATTGATGACTGTATCGGTGCTACCTCGTGCTCCCACGAGGAGGTTGAACAGTTCATCCACTACACTAACACCTTCCACCCCAACCTCAAATTCACCTGGACAGTCTCGGACTCCTCCCTCTCCTTCCTAGACCTTTCTGTTTCTATCTCAGGCGACCGAATCAACACGGACATCTACTACAAACCAACTGACTCCCACAGCTACCTGGACTACACCTCCTCCCATCCTGCCCCCTGTAAAAACGCCATCCCATTCTCCCAATTCCTTCGTCTCCGCCGCATCTGCTCCCAGGAGGACCAGTTCAAAATACGTACAACACAGATGGCCTCCTTCTTCAAGGACCGCAATTTCCCCCCCGACGTGGTCGACGGTGCCCTCCACCGCATCTCCTCCACTTCCCGCTCCTCCGCCCTTGAGCCCCGCCCCTCCAACCGCCACCAGGACAGAACCCCACTGGTCCTCACCTACCACCCCACCAATCTCCATGTACAGCGCATCATCCGCCGTCACTTCCGCCACCTCCAAACAGACCCCAGCACCAAGGATATATTTCCCTCCCCTCCCCTATCAGCTTTCCGTAGAGACCACTCCCTCCGCGACTCCCTTGTCAGATCCACACCCCCCACCGACCCAACCTCCACTCCCGGCACCTTCCCTTGCAACCGCAGGAGGTGCAACACTTGCGCCCACACCTCCCCCCTCACTTCTCTCCAAGGCCCCAAAGGAAACTTCTATATCCGCCACAGATTCACCTGCACCTCCACCCACATCATCTACTGCATCCGCTGCAGCCGGTGTGGCCTCCTCTATATTGGGGAGACAGGCCGCCTACTTGCGGAGCGATTCAGAGAGCACCTCTGGGCCACCCGGACGAACCAACCCAACCACCCTGTAGCACAGCATTTCAACTCCCCCTCCCACTCCACCGAGGATATGCAGGTCATTGGACTCATCCACCGCCAAACCACAACAACGCGACGGTTGGAGGAGGAGCGTCTTATCTTCCGACTGGGAACCCTCCAACCACAGGGGATGAACTTGGACTTCACCAGTTTCTTCATCCCCCCTCCCCCCACCTTGTCTCAGCCGAATCCCTCCAGCCCGGCACCGCCTTCCTGACCTGCAGTCTTCTTCTTGACCTCTCCGCCTCCATCCTACTCCGACCTATCACCCTCACCTTGACCTCTTTCCACCTATCACATTTCCAACGCCCCTCCTCCAAGTCCCTCCTCCCTACCTTTTATCTTCTCCTGCTGAACACTCTCTGTTCATTCCTGAAGAAGGGCCTGTGCCCGAAACGTCGAATCTCCTGTTCACTGGATGCTGCCTGACCTGCTGTGCTGTTCCAGCAATAAAGTTTCAACACTGACCACTCTATCCATCTGTGCAGGAACCTTCAGGGTACAATGGACCTACACTGCCAGATCTCTCTGCTCATCAACTTTTCCCAAGGCTCTTCCATTTACAGTATAGTTGGCTCTAGAATTAGACTTCCCAAAAATGCATCACCTCACATTTGCTTGGATTGAACTCCATCTGCCACTTCTCTGCCCAACTCTCCAATCAATCTATATGCTCCTGTATTCTTTGACAGGAAGAATACAGGAGAACGTAGAATTGGTGGAGAATATGCTTTCTACTAATCCACCAATCTTCGTGTTATCTGCAAACTTGCTGATCAGACCAACAGTGCCCTCCTTCAGATCATTTATGTATATTACAAACAACAGTGGCCCCAATACTGACCCCTGTGGAACACCACAGTCACCTTTCTCCATTTCGAGAAACTCCTTTCAACTACTACTCACTGTCTCCTGTTGCTCAATCAGTTCTTTACCCACCTAGCTAGAACACCCTGCACACCATGTGACTGCACTTTCTCCATTAGTCTACAATGGGGAACCTTATCAAACGCCTCACTAAAGTCCATGTATATGACATCAACAGCCCTTCCTTCATCTATCAACTTCCTCGAAGAACTCTATTAAATTGGTAAGGCATGATCTCCCCCGCACAAAACCATGTTGTCTAGGGGGGGTAGATATAGGACTGATGTTAGGGGTAGGTTCTTCACTCAGCGAGTCGTTAGTTCATGGAATGCCCTGCCAGTAACAGTGGTGGACTCTCCCTCTTTATGGGCATTTAAGAGGGCATTGGATAGGTATATGGAGGATAGTGGGTTAGTGTAGTTTAGGTGGGCTTGGATCGGCGCAACATCGAGGGCCCAAGGGCCTGTACTGTGCTGTATTCTTCTATGTTCTATGTTCTATGTCTATCACTGATAAGCCCATTCTTTTCCAAATATAAATAGATTTTATCCCTCAGTACCTTCTCCAGCAAACGTCCCACCACTGACGTCAGGCTCATTAGTCCGTAGTTACCTGGAATATCCCGACTACCCTTCTTGCACAGGGGCACAACATGAGCAACCCTCCAGTCCTCCGACAGCTCACCTGTGTTTAAGGATGCTACAAAGATATCTGTCAGGGCCCCAGCTATTTCCTCTCTCGCCTCCCTCAGCAACCTGGGATAGATCCCATCCAATCCTGGGGATTAGTCCATCTTAATATCCTTTAGCCTACTCAACACATCTTTCCTCTTTATGTCAATGTGATCCAGAGTAAACAAACTTCTATCTCTAATCTCAACATTCATCATATCCCTCTCCTCAGTGAACACTGATGCAAAGTAATCAAATAGAATCTCACCCATTTCTCAGATTCGACACACAATCATCCTTCCTTTTCCTTTAGTAAACCAACCCTTTCTCTTGTTACCTTCTTGCTTCATATCTATGAATAAAAGGCCTTGGGATTCTCCTTAATTCTGCTCGCTAAAGTTATTTCATGACCACTTTTGACCCCTTGATTCCTCATTTCAGATTGCTCCTACTCCCACGAAAAGTTGAAAGACTTCATCTAAATTTGTTTAAGAACTATAACCTGGTGTTGTGTGATTTTTAACTAAAGTTGTTTAATATATCATTACAACTCCATGACACTGTAACCCTTTTGCTACAAATTCTGTGTAGCATGGTCACGTTCCACAAATACCTGACGAAGAAACAACACTCCGAAAGCTAGTGCTTCCAAATAACCCTGCTGGACCATAACCTGCTGTTGTGTGATTTTTAACTTTGTTCTCTACATTCGGGAGAGGAAGTGCAGACTCGGTGACCACTTTATGGAATACCTACGTTCTATCCATTAAAATGACCCTGAGCTTCCAGTCCCCTGCCACTTTAATACACCGATGTATTCCCATTGTCAACATCTCTGTCTCAGGCTTGCTGCAGTGTTCCAGCGAAGTTCAACACAAGCTCAAAGAACAGCATCTAATTTTCCATGTGGGAACCCTGCAGTTTTACGATTCAATACTAAGAAGCTGGACAACATCTAGGACAAAAGAGCTGATTTGATTGGCACTACATCCACTAGCATTCATTTCCTCCACCACTAATGCAGCAGTGTGTACTAGCGACAAGATGAACTGAAGAAATTCACCAAAGATCCTTTGTCAGCAGGATAGAGTCCTAGGCCGAACCATCTTCAGCTACTTAATAAACAGCCTTCCCTCGATTAGAAGTTCAGAAGTGATTGTGAATGATTGTATTGCACTATGGTCCCTGTGCAATAAACCAAAATAAACTAACTTTTCCAAATTACCATTAAATTTCACTTCTTGTATGTTTGACATAAACAGGAATCAATCTAATTAAACATGAATTAACATGCATATCACAGTCAACACAAATGACAAATTCAACATGAAATAGACAATACAACAAATAACATTTTGTAGCATTATTAGGCAGCCCAATCTACCTGTGGGCCCAGTTTCATTCACATGGTCATTTGAAGTTAATTTCCACTCCTTTTCCTTCAAGGATTGAGATGATTCACTGTAAGATGCAGCCTCAATATAAACAGCCTTCTGCACATGTACTTTTCCTTTTTTTGGGCACTTCTTTCTCGAACATTCTCAACTCTCATCTGTCATCACTTGTGATAGAGTGAATCCACAAGAACTCCTTTGCTTCAGCTCTCTCCTTTATTGGTTTTGCCTTTACATTTTTAAACTTCCTTCCTGTTTGTACTGCTTCCAGGTCAGGAATTAGCAGCTCTCATGAGCTAATATTTCTTCCTATCCAAAACTAACAACCGAACCCTTCAATTCTCAACTCTTACAAGTTATTTCAGATATTTTTAAAAACAATTACATTTCCCAACCATTTTATAGTAACTACAAATATTGCTATGGTTTTTGTTTCCGGGGCATGACCATTACAAGTGTTCAGTACAACTTGCAACTCCATGCCAGAAATTCTGGATAATATTCAAGCTTAACTGATAAGTCTAAAGTAAGATTTGGATCACAAAAGAGTCAGGCAACAACAGAATAAGCTCGAGTTGCCCTTCAGCAGTATTATCATCACAATCACACTACAACATCTTGTGGGTTACCATTATTTGAAAACATAACTATACCAGTCATATAAACAACACATCAATAACAGTAGGCCTGAGCTAGGTATTCTATGGTGAGTAACTCATCTTCTAACTTCCCAAAGCCTGTCCAACATTTAAAAGACACAAGTCAAGAGTGCAATAGAATTCTTGCCTGGTTGAATGGAGCTATGACAGGAATGAAGAAGCCTGCTAGCATACCTTTAACAGACCATCTCAAGCCTGTGACCTCTACCACCAGGGACATTTGCAAGTTTCCCTCTAAGTCACACAGATTCATGGCTAGGAGATTTATCACAATTCCTTCATTGTGGGTGGTCAAATTCCTGGAACACCATATACAGCAGCATTCTTGGAGTAATTTCACCAGATGGATTCCAGTTGTTCACTAAGCTCACTCACCACCATCTTCTCATGGATGATTAAAAAGTAACAAATTCTGGCCTTGTCGAGAAGCCAAGGGTATCGGAGTGTAGACAGGGAAGTGGAGCTGAGAACACAAGGTACCGGAATGTAGACAGGGAAGTGGAGCTGAGAACACAACGGTATCGGAAAGTAGACAGGGAAGTGGAGCTGAGAACTAAAGGGTATCGGAGTGTAGACAGAGAAGTGGAGCTGAGAACACAATTAGATCAGCCATGATTATACTGAATGACGGAATAGGGTTGAAGGGCTGAATGGCCTACTTCTTCCTTCTATTCTCCTTTACTTGACAGTGTAGCCTACAACCCATGAAGGAAAAAGAAAACTTCTCCTGTCAAAATAAATGCGTTAAAAAGTCATTGGGGTATTATCAGAATTCCTGATAAAACATTATTGACAGGTGAAGAAAGCATTGAAGACGAAAGAAGCTTGTCTTTTTTTAAACTGTGCTCAAAGTACAAAGCAGCACAGTAGGTAAAAGAGTTAATCCCTGACTAATTTAGCATGGCAGCTAGATGACATGAATGGATCAGTTTGAAAGCAGAGTTTACTGACTGAGCCAGTGTCTGTTCTCCTGTGCAATTGCTGAGCAGCTATCCTGAGTGAGTTAGTGTGGGAATAATATTGTGAATACTGAGCAAATGAAATGACCTCAAGATGAAAGTAAGGATCTCATAAAAGATAGTACTGATAGTTAGTGCAAAAACCATAAATGCATCCTTTACACTTCTTGCTTTGACACAGATTTCAGCTGCTGTGTAATTTATGTGATATATATCTACAACAATTATTATTGATATTTATTATGTGATATATATTTACAACAATTATTGCAATATTTGCTTTAAAATGTAAGCTTTTCAACCCAGTTAACTTAGCTATATAAAGAGAATTCTCTTTTGTAAGAACAGACTTATAATATTTTTTCACAGGTCTCATTTGCTAAGAAGATTGAATCATCTTGAAAAAGTATTTGACTTGATAGGGGCCAATTTTAGGGACATCCAACATGTGGTTGTTACAGCAATCGGCTGTAAAATTCCTAATAAATTTGTTTGGACAATGTTTTGAAACATTATTATTTCTGAAATTACAGTGAATGTTATCATTGCCTTCTTGTTGAACGTGACTGAATTGACCTTTTAAAGCTGTCAATTTCTATCACAGATGAAAATACACGAGCATTTTTTCAAAGCTTTTGTTAAACATTTGACTATCCATATACCAAATGGTTTTAATTAAATTTAAATCCAACTGTACTATCTGTTGATTTATGATGCTTGTTTAAAAAAACTGTTTGTTCAATCAGTTGGTGTAGTGTAACCAATCTGAATTTGATTTGGTCTCTTCGGATTTGATTTTAAGTCCTGAACATTTAGGAGAGAGATAAGTTACATCATTTTACTTATCGTTGATTTAAAATTCCAGGTTGGCTAATATTTGTGTGTGTTTCCCAGTTAAAGTTGAAGACCTTGCTGTTCTGGTCTTGTGCTCTTGGCAGGGTGTTTTACTCACTGGGAATATTCTCGTACATCAGAAATGTTGTGAATGTTACATTTAAACAACTGATTGGAAAACCATGTGCTGTACAGATCTTCATTCCGGACTGGCATTCTGATGGACACATCTCCTGCTGGAAGCATTAAGTTGGAAGATAATTCCTATAATTCATTACATTTTAGATTACATTACATTTTACATTACATTACAGTGTGGAAACAGGCCCTTCGGCCCAACAAGTCCACACCGACCCGCCAAAGCGCAACCCACCCATACCCCTACATTTACCCCTTACCTAACACTACGGGCAATTTAGCATGAGCAATTCACCTTACCTGCACATCTTTGGACTGTGGGAGGAAACCGGAGCACCCGGAGGAAACCCACGCAGACACGGGGAGAACGTGCAAACTCCACACAGTCAGTTGCCAGAGGCGGGAATTGAACCCGGGTCTCAGGCTAACCACTGTGCCACCGTGCCACCCACAGTGACCAGACTGAATTTTTTTTTGACATTATACTAGAATTACTGCCTCTTCTTAAATTCTTTTACAAAGTTTTACAGAATTTCTTTAAGATATCATACATTTTTGTGATGTTAGTGAAGATACATTTATATGATGCTATTTAGTTTGTTGATAATTTGGTGCATACTTGGTCAACATTAGATAATTCATAGTTTCAAAGTAAAAGAAGCAAGAGTAGGGTATTTAGCCCATTGAGCCTGTTCCACCATTCATTAAGATCACCGCTGATCTATCCATTGTCTCAGCTCCTCCTACCTGCATTATCCCTATAACAATTCCCCTACCACACAAAAAAAACATCCAACTGTGCCTTCAATATGTTTAATGAAGCTGCCTCTGCTGCCTCCTTGGCAGATATTCCATAAATTCACTACTCTCTGGGAAAAGCAGTTCCACCTCATCTCTGTCCTAAATCAAACCTCCCCACCCCCCACCTCCCCCCTCCCCCCCACCAATCTTGAGGCTACGTCCCCTAGTCCTAGTCTCATTCACCAGTGGAAACAACTTGCCTGCCTCTGCCTTCTCTGTCCCTTTCATAATTTTACATGTTTCCATAAGACCCCTCTCAATCTTCTAAATTCTAGTGATACTGTCCCAGGCAGCACCACCTCTCCTCATAAGGTAAACCCCTCATCTCCAGAATCTACCTGATGAACCTCCTCTGCACCGTCATCAAAGCCAGTATATTCTTCCTCAAGAGACCAGAACTGCACACAATACTCCAGGCCTCACCAACACCTTGTACAATTAGAGCAGAACCTTCCTGTTCTTAAATTCAATCCCTCTAGCAATGAAAGCTAATATTCCATTTGCCTTCCTAATTACCTGTTGCACCCTCAAATCAACTTTTAGCGATTCATGTCTAAGCACTCCTAAGTCCCTCTACACAACAGCATGCTGCAATCTTTCAGTATTTAAATAATACTCTGACCTACTAGTTTTACTTTCAAAGTGGAACCTCACACTTACCTACATTGTACTCCATCTGCCCACTCACTTAACCTATCGAAATTTCTCTGCAGACCCTCCACATCCTCTGCACAGTTTGCCTTTCTACTCAATTTAGTGTCATTAGCAAACTTGGATAGGTTACACTCGGTCTCTTCTTCCTAATCATTTATATATATATATCATGAGCGGCCCTACACTGATCCCTGTGGTACTCCACTCACCACAGATCTCCAACCAAAGAAACACCCATTTATCCCAACTCTTTACTTCCTATTGGTTAACCAGTTCCCTATCCATGCTAGTACATTCCCCACAACTCCATGCATTCGTATCTTATGGATGAGCCTTTTATGCTGCACCTTATCGAATACCTTCTGGAAATCCAAATATACCACATCCACCTGTTCCCTCCCACTCACCGCGCTTGTTACATCCTTAAAGAACTCCAGTAAGCTTATCAAACACGACTCTACCTTCCTGAATCCATGCTGCATCTGCCTAATGGAACCCTTTCCATACAAATGTCTCATTATTTCTTCTTTAACAATAGCCTCCAGCACTTTCTTGATTACAGATGTTAAGCTAACTGGCCTATAGTTACCTGCCTTCTGCCTACACCCTTTTTTAAAAGGGTGTGTGACATTCACTGTCTTCCAATCTGCCAGGATCCACCTGGAGTCCAATGAATTTTGGTAAATTACCACTAACACATCTACTATTACTTCCGCCATTTCTTTCAGCACCCTGGGATGCATTCCATCAGGACCAAGCGGCTTATCTACCTTTAGATCCTCAGGTTTGCTCAACACTATCCCTTGAGTGATAATAATTGAATTGAGGTCCTCATCTCCCATCGTATCTTTAACATCATTCTTTGGCACGTTAGACATACCTTCCACTGTGAACACTGACACAAAATAATTATTCAAGGCCTCGGCCGGTTCAGAATTGTCCAATATTAATTCCCCTTTCTCATCCTGCAAGGGACATATGTCCACTTTAGCCACTGTTTCGGGATTCGGGAATTCTTTCCACATTAGGGGTAAAGAGCCAAATGTTGTGCAGCCCACTATCCGTCTTAATACAGTCTACTTTTATTAGACTGAGCAGTAACTGACCAGGTTGGATATGTCTCCTGCTTTTTGTGTATAGGACATACCTGGGCACGTTTCCACATTGTCAGGAGATGCCAGCATTGGAACTGTACTGGAAGAGCTTGGCTAGGGGAGCGTCAACTTCTGGAGCACGTCTTCAGTACTATTGCTGGAACGTTATCAGGGCACATTGTCTTTGCAGTATTCAGTGCCTCCAGCCGTTTCTTGATATGACATGGAGTGAATCGAATTGGCTGAAGACTGGTACCTTTGATGCTGGGGACCTTTGGAGGAGCCCGAGATGGCCCTTCTGATTGAAAATTGTTGCGAATTCATCACCCTTATCTTTTGTACTGATGTGCTGGGCTACTCCAGCATTAAGGATGAGGATATTTGTGGAGCCTCCTCCTCCAGTGAGTTGTTTAATTGTCCACCACCATTCACAACTGGATGTGGAAGGACTGCAGAGCTTAGATCTGATCCATTGGTTATGCGATCGCTTAGCTCTGTCTATCACTTGCTGTTTATGCCGTTTGGCACACAAGTAGTCCTGTTTGGTAGCTTCACCAGGTTGACACCTCATTTTTAGGTCTGCCTGGTGCTGCTCCTGGCATTCCCTCTTGCACTCTCCATTGAACCAGGGTTGACCCCCTGGCTTGATGGTAATGGTTGAGTGGGGGGATATGCCAGGCCATGAGGTTACAGATTGTGCTGGAGTACAGTTACATAGAACATAGAACATAGAAGAATACAGCGCAGTACAGGCCCTTCGGCCCTCGATGTTGCGCCGATCCAAGCCCACCTAACCTACACTAGCCCACTATCCTCCATATGCCTATCCAATGCCTGCTTAAATGCCCATAATGTGGGAAGAGTCCACCACTGCTACTGGCAGGGCATTCCATGAACTCACGACTCGCTGAGTAAAGAACGTACCCCTAACATCTGTCCTATACCTACCCCCCCTTAATTTAAAGCTATGCCCCCTTGTAATAGCTGACTCCATACGTGGAAAAAGATTCTCACTGTCGACCCTATCTAAACCCCTAATCATCTTATACACCTCAATCAAGTCACCCCTAAACCTTCTTTTCTCCAATGAAAACAACCCCAAGTGCCTCAGCCTTTCCTCATACGATCTTTCTACCATACCAGGCAACATCCTGGTAAACCTCCTCTGCACCCGTTCCAGTGCCTCCACATCCTTCCTATAGTATGGCGACCAAAACTGCACACAATACTCCAGATGTGGCCGCACCAGAGTCTTATACAACTGCAACATGACCTCAGTACTCCGGAACTCAATTCCTCTACCAATAAAAGCCAGTATGCCATATGCCTTCTTCACCGCACTATTTACCTGGGTGGCAACTTTCAAAGATTTGTGTACATGGACTCCAAGATCCCTCTGCTCATCCACACTACCAAGTATCCGACCGTTAGCCCAGTACCCCATCTTTTTATTACTCTTACCAAAGTGAATCACCTCACACTTAGCTACATTGAACTCCATTTGCCACCTTTCTGCCCAGTTCTGCAGCTTATCTATATCCCGCTGTAACCTGCCACATCCTTCCTCACTGTCTACAACTCCTCCGACTTTCGTATCATCCGCAAACTTGCTCACCCAACCTTCTTACCCCTCCTCCAGGTCATTTATAAAAATGACAAACAGCAATGGTCCCAAAACAGATCCTTGCGGAACACTGCTAGTGACAGCACTCCAAGATGAACCTTTGCCATCAACTACTACCCTCTGTCTTCTTCCAGCCAGCCAACTCCTAATCCAAACCTCCAACTCACCCTCAATGCCATACCTCCGTATTTTTTGCAGTAGTCTACCATGGGGAGTTCTGGTGCTGTTGATGACCCACAGCACCTCATGGATGCCCAGCCTAGAATTGCGAGATCAGTTTGAAGTCTGTCCCATTTAGCACAGTGATAGTGCCACACAACACAATGGGGGTTATTCTCAATGTGAAGGCTGGACTTCACCTCCACAAGGACAGTGCGATGGTCACTTTTACCAACACTGTCATGGACAGATACATCTGCAGCCGGCAGATTAGTAAGGATGAGGTCAAGTATGCTTTTTCCTCTTGTTGGTTCCTTCATCACCTGCTGCAGACCCAGTCTAGCCATTATATCCTTTAGGACCCAACCAGCTCGGTCAGCAGTGCTGCTACCAAGCCACTCCTGGTGGTGGACAGTGAAATCCCTCACCCAGAGTACATTTTGCACCCTTGCCACCCTCAGTGCTTCCTCCAAGTGTTATTCAACATGGAGGAGTACTGATTCATCGGCCAAAGGGGGAACGGTACGTGGTAACCAGTAAGAGGTTTCCTTGCCCATGTTTAACCTGAAGCCATGAGACATCATGGGGTCTGCAGTTGATGTCAGGCAACTCCCTCCTGACTGTATTCCACTATGCCACCACCACTGCTGGGTCAGTCCTGCTGGTGGGCCAGGACATATCCAGGGATGGTAATGGCGGTGTCTGGGTGTTATCTGTAAAGTATGATTCTGCAAGAATTACTATGTCAGGCTATTGCTTGACTAGTCTGTGAGACAGCTCTCCCAAGTTCGGCACTAGCCCCCAGGTGTTAGTAAGGAGGACTTTGCATGGTTGACAGGGCTTTTTGGGTTTTTGCCATTCAATATAGGATTATGGTTATAGTACCATTAGCAACAGGAAATCTTACACTAACCTTTTGAAGTTTGCAAACCTAATTCATAAGTTTAATGTCATTCATTACAAAATGGATTTTAGACAGTTTGTAACAGTCCATTTAAAGGCATAAAACCGAAGATAAAAGGAGAAAAGTAAAATTGGAGCTATGTCATTATCTGGACACTTTCTAAGGCAGAATGGATGATCCGTGAATTGAACCTTGTTTTTTCCCTCACTTGATTTCATTTCTAATTTTGAAATTTCAACGACTTAGCAACTGGAAGGACTAAATATATCCATGAGCTCATATTTAACTGGGTACTCTCCCACCATAAAAATCACCTTTTAGGTTGAATTTTTGTTGCTTTTTCTGACTCAGGAAGAAATGTGATTTGCCTCTGGAACTAGGGCTGCTGTTTATATTTTTCTAACTTGTGAACACAACAACAAAAAAGGAAGAGTAGCAATGACATTTTTTTGTTAAAAGATCATACCAAAGTTCCGAACAGGGACAATTATCTATTTGTACCATTAATATAAGTTATCTTTGTTCAAACAGTTGCACATACCTGACATGTACCATTCGCACAGATGTCTGCCTCATGTGGACCACATGGTGTTCCATCAAGCACTTTCTCTGAGATCAGCATTGGTTGATCTTTCCCCAGAGGAGAACAAAACAGTGTACAAGGCTTTTCTGAACAGGAAATCAAACAACATGAAACACATCATACATTAGTCTAGTTTCTATCTTACAATCAAACCTTATGTATAGAACTATTTTCTGATCATTCAACTTGACAGTTCTGTGTGTTGGTTTCAATTGAACTCCCAGGATTTACAATATACCTTTACCGATACAAATAATCTCTAAAAAAAATCCATTTTGAAGAAGTGAACATCATTGGAAATTGAAAATTGAATTTCTAAAATGACATTCTTTTTCAAGTCAAGGTAGCAAGAGTTTGTAACTTATTTCTGTAGGGTTGGTATTTCCATAACAGTTGCAAATGAAAGGATTGCACCATTTATTATTAATTCCAGATTTCACAGCTGACCTATTTCAGTCTTGCAAATCTATCTTCAAATGCAAGTGCCACAAGACTGCTTGCATTTGAAGATAGATATAATAAACTGTTAAAAATACTGAGTTCCTAGGCGCCTTTATTGTCTCCTTGGTGAGTTTAAAAGGGCTTTATTGGTTTTGTCGCAATTCCTGTTTCCTCCCCCATTGGCCCTTTCAAAATTCTGAATTGTCTCAGACAGAGTGAAATCCTAAGATCAATTGCTCTCAGCCTCTCCCTTTGCATGAGGTGTGGTGACCCTCAGGTTAAACTATTACCAGTCGTCTCACTCGAAGGAGAAAGCAGCGCTATAGTCTTTGGGACTTGCCCCAGTTTAGCACTATAGGCTGAAATTATGTTCCTGATTCATTGTTGGCATTCGTACATTTTACTTGCAATAATGTGTGCTCCTGGACTCATTTATTGGTTTTTTGCTCCACCTCAATTTTAATGTAATTTATTTATTCCAAGGATGATAAAGAAATATATTGGACATTTTGAGGACAGGATTTCTTTACCAGAGACAGATACTCTGGTGTGGATTCAAGCTTTTCTTAATGACAGGAAAGTTTAAAATTGTGCATTTTCTGATGTGGCAGGAGACCAATAATATCCAGTGGACAGCAGGGACACCTGTCAAGAACAGTCTTTTGATCACAAATGAAACAGAGTTAATGTGATCCAGGTTTGCCAATCTCCCTGTACGTGGTGAGCACTTGAATCTCTGGCATGGAGGAGAATTGTAATTCCACATTGAAATCAGAGATGACTGATGTGGGAAATTGAAATTCATCCTGCTACAGGCTAAATACTTCTTAGATTAAATATTCAAGTTTGTATACATGTACCAAATAGATTCAATAACAGATTCTTTCTCGCTGTTGTTAGACTTCTGAATGGACTCACATTTTAAATTTAAAGTTGATCTTACTCTCTGTGCATCTTCTCTGCAGCCGTAACATTATGTCCTTTGTTCTGTTCTATTACCCTAATGCACTTTGTATGGTATTGATCTACCTGCACTGCAGGCAAAACAAAACTTTTCACTGTACCTAGGTACATGTGACAATAAGTAAATCAAATCAAATCCTATTTGCACATTTGTACAGCATCTAACCACACTACTCAAAAATGTCTCCAAAGGCAATAAGTATAATGAATTTTATGAATGTATTTATACTGACAGAGAAAATTTTGTACTTTTAAAGATTTCACAATTAGCGATGGGGTGAAGTTGACACGATTAGAGTAAGCTGTTGGGTTTGATATTTCAGCAAAAGCTTAAAAGCTGATTTGAATGATTTGATGCAGCTAATGAGTGCAAAAAGTAGGAAATGTAAATCAGTAACAAAACCAGAAATCGGTGGAAAAGGCCAGCATGCCTGACAGCATCAATGGAGAGAAAGCAGAGTTAACTTTGGTCCAGTGACACTTCTTCAGATCTCCAACTTCTACGTCAGAATTCAACATTTCAAAATCAAACAACGCAAAATGAATACAACTTGAGTTCTGAAGAAGTCATTAATTCCAGCTCTCTCTCTCTCTCCACAGACCTGCTGAGTTTTTCAAGCATTTTCTTTTCCTACAGTTCACTTTCAGAAATTGAAATAATATTGTTCCATTTTTCTTTAAGATCTCCAATTTCTTACAATGCAACTAAAACCATAATCAGACGGAGCCCATCAAATACAAAGTATGCTGGCATGTTTTTCTTGGATTTTCTTAAATTAAATTAAATTTTCTGTTGCACTAAAGTGTATTGACACTGAAATTAAATATTCTTGTATTTGGATCTGTGCTAACTTCAGAAAATCAATATCAGATAGGTACTTTTCTGTTTTGTGGTCATAACACCAACAATCTGAATACTAAAAATGTAGTAAAATTAATATTTTGGACTAATTTATTTATATGTGCATTGCACCAAAGCATAATCTGGATGGACTTCTAAAATTAACCATCACCTGCAATGTTATTTTTGCATCACTAAACTTTCATGAAACAATTTTGAAGAATGTTTGGAGGTTTCTTAGTCTCAAAAGATACTTGAGAAGTTTTATTGAGGAAACCACT
Source organism: Chiloscyllium plagiosum (assembly GCF_037043375.1). Taxonomy (NCBI): domain Eukaryota; kingdom Metazoa; phylum Chordata; class Chondrichthyes; order Orectolobiformes; family Hemiscylliidae; genus Chiloscyllium; species Chiloscyllium plagiosum. The sequence continues at coordinate 852,873 of NW_028270140.1, forward strand.
CATTATTGAGCTAATTTGGACTTCTGCTTTGTCAAATACTAATCGTTTAGTATACAGCATGAATAGACATGTTTAGGCATCAGAACAATCCTTGAATGAGAGTCTTGATCCCTATAAGTTACTCAACAGTAATGCTGATTAGAGAATGGTATTTGCTTCTCAAAAATGCAGAAATGTCATATTATTAAAGCAAGAGTTAGTCCTAGCTGGACTAACTGTCTCAGTAGGAGGGTGTAATACAATACAACGGAAAGGGGGAACCAGTAGATTTACTGTTAATTGACTATAAATTCCAAAAATAAAATAAATCAGTAAAACATTGAAAACAAGTAGCATGATAAAAAAGTGATTATTTTATAATACAATCTGATGAAACAAACAAATATTTTTACGCAACTCAGCTAAATATAAAATAAACATATTTATTTACAATAATTAAAATACAGAAAACACTGAAACAAAGAAGTGGAAAAGGAGAGCTCAAGTTCGGTAGTATGTTAGCATGTTTAAGATGCTAATCTAAACTGTTACTTACTACTGGTGGGGAGACTACATTAAGGGAAGAAAGTCAAATGTCATTCTGAGCTAAAATTGTATATTAATTGGGGTCAAGGTACAGGGTGTACTAAAGATGTGTCTTAGATGTCTTATTTTAAATGAAAGCCTAATTTTTTGACGCATGGCCAAATTTGCAAGTTAGCATGGCTGGCTGGCAGCTTTTCTGCCTGGCTGTCCAAAGCAGGAAATCACAGATGTTAAAGTGAATGGTCAGAATTTTATCAGTGGCATGCTGCAATTTCCTGAAATTGGAAAATCATTCATTAAAATCTCCCTTTAATACCGTTCCAGGTCTTCATCTTCATCTGAAAGACCTACCTAGAAGTGAGAGGCTAGATCTTGAACCCCAATGCAGCAAAATTCAACTCAGCACAATGTTGATGCTGAGTTTAATGGAAACTGACGTCCAAGATATAGCATGCCAGAAAGTATTAGGAACAATTACATGAGTCACATATCCAGTAATTCACATGATATCTGACAATAAATGTGCTTGATCGAGGACAGAATGACAGGATAGATACCAACAGCTGAAGTGACTTGTAATGACGGTTTCACGACCCTCTCTTGCTAACACTGACCTTTGAAGTTCCGACACGGATGGTGTTATGCTGCCAGGTTTTAGGTGCATTCTCTAATGGTTTCAAAGGCTTCTGAATGTCAAAATTATGTAGTAACATTCAATAAGATCATGGCTGATCTTTTCAGCTCCACTTACTTGCCCATTCACCATAACCTTTAATTCCTTTACTATTCAAAAATCTATTTAACTTTGCCTTAAAAACATTCAACATGCAAAGACAGACAGATAGATTTTTGCACAGTAAAGGAATTAAGGGTTATGCTGAGCAGTAAGGCTGATTAAGCCTTCACATTATCGTGGAAGAGGTCGACTATTGCCCTCACACCCTCAGGGACCAACACGTTATTCAAGTGGCCAACTGAGGATCTCTTTGCACTGCTGTTGGAATCTTGTCAGGAATGAGTGGGTTCTCCATTTTCTTTGAACTTACTGGTGAATCCTAGTCACCTCCGTGTGTAGCCCCATTGATTGCTAGGGATTCCTGATTCTGCTTCCCTGATTGGGAGACTGGAGAATGGAATCATTGCACGGCATCCTTACCTTCACCAGTCTGATTGCTAATCCTGTGATTTGGCCAGCAGCAGGATTGGTATCTGTTTTTTCAAAAGGATAGCAGCCAATGAGTTGCCTGATCTGCATAAAATGCAGCCAAGGATTGTACGAATGACCAAGTTGGGGTTGTTCATACACTTTCCAGCAAGTATAACATTTTGCTCTCTGAATGTCTCTTATTCCAAGGCATCCACTGGCGCATTGAAGGGACCCAAATTGCTGTTTTGGGCAAACCAGATGTTTCTATGGAATGAACTCTGTCACTTTAAGTATGTGGTTTTATTTGTTCTTGGCTGCAGTTTTAAAGCAGGACCATACGTTGTGGTTTTTAAGTCATGCCAATGTTCCCAAAAAGTCAGCCTTAGAGTTCATAATATTTTATTTGAAAAAGTCACAAGCTTGATTAAGAATGAAAGATTCCTGTGCTGATTCAAGTGTTTGGCAGTAACTAAGGAGAATAAATTCTCGACACTAGGTACAGATAAGCTTGAGGGACAGAGTTGGATAAGCTCAAAGTGACTGCAGTTGTGTGTAGGAACAGCTTGTTACACATAATGCCCTCAAGACAACAGCTGTGACTTTTCTCCACTTGGAAGAAATGTAAGAATAAATTGGCTTTCCAGAAGAATACATTAGTTTGTTTATAAATAGATGATAGGCATGGTACTATAACCAATGGAAACGTGCAACATTTGGATTCTTTCAGCAGCTGGACAAATCAATTCAACTTTTGATAACTGTGGCTTAAAGCTTCAGGCACAGCAACTTGATTTAACAAGGATCCAATCATTTTTTTTCCCAACATTAAAATATATTCAGTCATTATCCCCAGGGGGGTTTAAGCCTCGAAAAGGTAAGTCATGAGCAGTAGCTTTTTACTGACCCATATAACCAATTATGAGCATAATGTTTATACATAAGAACTAGGAGCAGAAATAGGCTATCCAGCCCTTCAAACCTGCTCCATCATTCAATAAGATCATGGCTGATCTTTCTGTGGACTCAGATCCACTTACCGCGCTCTCGCCGTATCCCTTAATTCCTTTATTGTTCAAAAAATATCTTAGCTTTAAAAACATTTATGGAAGTTGCATCAACTACTTCACTGGGCAGGGAATTCCACAGATTTAAAACTCTCTGGGTGAAGAAATTCCTTCTCAATTCAGTCCTAATTCTGCTCCCTCTAATTTTGAGGCTATGCCCTTTTGTCCCAGTTTCACCTGCCAGTGGAAACATCCTCCAATGACTATAATCCCAGTGTAGACAATCTCTCCTCATAAGGCATCCCCACCCCCATTCACCTATTGTACTCTATGCTACTTTCTCCCCACTCCCACCCTCCTCTCATTTATCCCTCCATCCTGCAGGCACTTTGCCTTTATTCCTGATGAAGGGCTTTTGCCCGAAACGTTGATTTTCCTGCTCCTCGGATGCTGCCTGAACTGTTGTGCTTTTCCAGCATCACTCTAATCGAGAATCTGGTTTCCAGCATTTGCAGTCATTGTTTTTACCCTCTCCTCATAAACAACCCCCTCAACTCCGGAATCAACCTAGTGAACCTCCTCTGCACCCCTCTAGTGCCAGTACATCCTTTCCCAAGAAAGGAGACCAAAACTGCACACAGTACACCAGGTGTGGCCTCACCAGCGCCCTGTACAGCTGCAATAGAACCTCCCTGCTTTTAAACTCAATCCCTTTAGCAAAGAAGGGCAAAATTCCATTTGCCTTCCTAATTACTTGTTGTACCAACAGACCATCTTTCTGTGATTCATGCACAAGGACACCCAGGTCCCTCTGCGCAGCAGCATGCTGCAATTTTTTTTATCATTCAAGTAATAATCCTTTTTACTGATACTCCTACCAAAATGGATGACTTCACATTCATCTACCAGACCTTTGCCCACTGATTTGAAGTATCTGTTCCTCTGCAAAGTTTCCCAGTCCTCTGCACACTTTGCTCTGTCACTCATCTTTGACACACTAGAATAGAGCATAGAACATTCCAGAACAGTACAGGCCCTTCAACCTCAATGTTGCGCCATCCTGTGGAACTAATTCTGAAGCCCATCTAATCTACACTATTCCATTCTCTTCCATATGCCCATCCATGACCATTTAAATGCCCTTAAAGTTGGCGAGTCTATTATTGTTGCAGGCAATGCATTTCACGCTCCTACTACTCCGAGTAACTACCTCTGATATCTGTCCTATATCTATCACCCCTCAATTAAAAGCTATGTCCCCTCGTGCTAGCCATCATCATACTTGGAAAAAGGCTCTCCCTGTCCAACCTATCTAATCCTCTGATTATCTTATGTGTCTCTATTAAGTCACCTCTCAACCTTTTTGTCTCCAACGAAAACAGCCTCAAGTCTCTCAGCCTTTCCTCGAAAGACCTTCCCTCCATACCAGGCAACATCCTAGTAAATCTCCTCTGCACCCTTTCCAAAGCTTCCACATCCTTCCGGTAATGTGGTGACCAGACACTCCAACTGTGGCCGCACCAGAGTTTTGTACAGCTGCAGCATGATCTCATGGTTCTGAAACTGAATCCCTCTACCAAAAAAAAGCTAAAATACTGTACACCTTCTTAACGACCCTATCAACCGGGTGGCAACTTTCAAGGATTTATGTACCTGGACACCAAGACCTCTCTGCTCATCTACACTACCAAGGATCTTACCATTAGCCCAGCACTCTGTATTCCTGTTACTCCGACCAAAGTGAAGTAACTCTCAGTTGTCTGCATTAAACTCCATTTGCCACCTCTCAGCCTAGCTCTACAGCTTATCTATGCCTCTCAGTAACCTACAATATTCTTTGTCATTATCTACAACTTCACCTTAGTGTCTTATAAAAATGACAAATAGTGGACCCAAAACAGATCATTGCGGTACCCCACTAGTAACTGAACTCCAGGATGAATATTTCCCATCAACCACCACCCTCTGTCTTCTTACAGCCAGCCAATTTCTGATCCAAACCGCTAAATCACCCTCAATCCCATGCCTCCATATTTTCTGCAATAGCCTACCGTGGGAAACCTTATTAAACACCTTACAGAAATCCATACACACCACATCAACTGCTTTACCCTCATCCACCTGTTTAGTCACTTTCTCAAAGAACTCAATAAGGTTTCTGAGGCACCATCTACCCTTCCATAATCTATCCATAATCAATGTATTCCTCTCTAGTTGATTATAAATTCTATCTCTTATAACCTTTTCCAACACTTTACCCACAACCGAAGTTGGGCTCACAGGTCTATAATTTCCAGGGTTGCCTCTGCTCCCCTTCTTGGACGAGGGAACATTTGCTATCCTTCAGTCTTCTGGCACTATTCCTGTAGATAATGACGACATAAATGTCAAAGCCAAAGGCTTGGCAATGTCCTCCCTGGCTTTCACTACATGTGGTCCCCAACTCCAAATCATCTATATAAATTATGAATAATTGCAATTCATACACCGATCCCTAAGGCACACCACTTGTCACTGATTGCCAGACAGAATTGTACTCATTTATCCTCACTCTTAACTTCCTGTTAGTCGACCAATCTCTATCCTTGCTAATCCTTTACCCGTAACGCCATGCATCCTTATCTTAAGCTGCAGCCTCATGTGCGGCACCTTGTTGAAGGCTTTTTAGAAATCTAGGTACACTACATCCACTGCGTCCCCATTGTTCACCGTGTTCGTAATACCTTCTCAGAATTGCAAAAGATTTGTTAAGCATGACCTGCCCTTTATGAATCCATGCTGCGTCTGCCCAAGGAGACATTTTCTATCAACTTGCCTCGCTATTTAGAGTCATAGAGATGTACAGCACGGAAACAGACTTGTCGGTCTAACTCGTCCATGCCAACCAGGTATCCCAATCCAATCTAGTCCCATTTGCCAGCAGTTGGCCCCTATCCCGCCAAACCCTTCATATTCATATACCCATCCAAATGCCTTTTAAAAGTTGTCATTGTACCAGCCTCCACCACTTCCTTTGGCAGCTCATTCCATATACGCACCACCCTCTGCATGAAAAAGTTGCCCCTTAGGTCCCTTTTATATCTTTCCACTCTCACCCTAAACCTATGCCCTCTAGTTCTGGACTCCCCCAGCCCAGGGAAAAGACTTTGTCTATTTATTCTATCCATACCCTTCATGATTTTTTTTAAACCTCTATGAGGTCCCTTAGCTTCCGATGCTCCATTTCTTCCTTGATGATACACTTGAGCATCTTCCCCACTACAGAACTGAAGCTAACTGGTCTATAATTCCCACTTTTTGTCTATCTCCCTTTTTAAATAGTGGCATCACATTTGCTGTTTTCCAATCTGCTGAGACTGCCCCAGAGTCCAGCAAAATTTGGGAAATTACCACCAGTGCATAGAACACAGAACATAGAAGAATACAGCGCAGTACAGGCCCTTCGGCCCTCGATGTTGCGCCGATCCAAGCCCACCTAACCTACACTAGCCCACTATCCTCCATATGCCTATCCAATGCCCGCTTAAATGCCCATAAAGAGGGAGAGTCCACCACTGCTACTGGCAGGGCATTCCATGAACTCACGACTCGCTGAGAAAAGAACTTACCCCTAACATCTGTCCTATACCTACCACCCCTTAATTTAAAGCTATGCCCCCTCATAATAGCTGACTCCATACGTGGAAAAAGGTTCTCATGGTCAACCCTATCCAAACCCCTAATCATCTTGTACACCTCTATCAAGTCACCCCTAAACCTTCTTTTCTCCAATGAAAACAACCCCAAGTGCCTCAGTCTTTCCTCATACGATCTTCCTACCATACCAGGCAACATCCTGGTAAACCTCCTCTGCACCTGTTCCAGTGCCTCCACATCCTTCCTATAGTATGGCGACCAAAACTGCACACAATACTCCAGATGCGGCCGCACCAGAGTCTTATACAACTGCAACATGACCTCAGGACTCCGGAACTCAATTCCTCTACCAATAAAAGCCAGTACGCCATATACCTTCATTACCGCACTTGCTATTTCTCGTGCAATCTCTTTTAGTACCCTGGGATGCATTCCATCAGGGCTCGGAGATTTAGAACATAGAACATAGAAGAATACAGCGCAGTACAGGCCCTTGGGCCCTCGATGTTGCGCCGATCCAAGCCCACCTAAACTACACTAACCCACTATCCTCCATATACCTATCCAATGCCCTCTTAAATGCCCATAAAGAGGGAGAGTCCACCACTGTTACTGGCAGGGCATTCCATGAACTAACGACTCGCTGAGTGAAGAACCTACCCCTAACATCAGTCCTATATCTACCCCCCCTTAATTTAAAGCTATGCCCCCTTGTAATACCCGACTCAATACGCGGGAAAAGGTTCATACTGTCGACCCTATCTAACCCCCTAATCATCTTGTACACCTCAATCAAGTCACCCCTAAACCTTCTTTTCTCTAGTGAAAACAGCCCCAAGTGCCTCAGTCTTTCCTCATACGATTTTCCTTCCATACCAGGCAACATCCTGGTAAACCTCCTCTGCACCCGTTCCAATGCCTCCACATCCTTCCTATAGTATGGCGACCAAAACTGCACACAATATTCCAGATGCGGCCGCACCAGAGTCTTATACAACTGCAACATGACCTCAGGACTCCGGAACTCAATTCCTCTACCAATAAAAGCCAGTACGCCATATACCTTCATTACCGCACTTGCTATTTCTCGTGCAATCTCTTTTAGTACCCTGGGATGCATTCCATCAGGGCTCGGAGATTTGTCTATCCTTAGCTCCATTAGCTTGCTCAACATTACGTCTTCCGTGATAATGATTGTTTCCAGGTCCTCACATGCCTTCATCCCTTTGTCAATCATTGGCATGTTATTAGTGTCCTCCACTGTGAAGACTGACACAAATTACCTGTTCAATTCCTTGGCCATTTCATCATATCCTGTAACTAAATGCACCCTCAAATCCTCTAAAGGACCAAGCTCTACTTTAGCCACTCATTTTTGTTTTATATATTTATAGAATATATGTTCTTATTTTCTTATCTAATTGAAACTTTTAAAAAAGCCTGCATGTAATGGTTCGAGTTGAAAAACAATCTATTGCAGCAGTTATAAGAGCTATCTGTTCATATTATCACAAGGACTACCATTTTATCGCTATTAATGGTCAATTGACTACCACAATCTACAATTAGAGTCAAAAAGTGTAGCGCTGGAAAAGCACAGCAGGTCAGGCAGCATTCGAGGTGAAGGAGAGTCAATATTTCGGGCCTAAGACCTACATCAAGAATACAGGGGGAGGGAAGGGGGCTGAGAGATAAATAGGAGGATGGTGCTGGGGGGAAGGCGATAGGTAATTGCAGGTAGTGGGGTGATGGTGATTGGTCAGAAGGTGGAACAGATTGGTGGGAAGGAGGATGGGCAGGTAGGACAGTTCAAGAGAATGGTGCAGAAATGGAGGGTTAGATCAGTGATAAGGTGGGGGGAGTGGAGATGAGGAAACTGATGTTGATGCCATGTGGTTGGAGGGTCCCAAGGTGGAAGATGAGGCATACCTCCTCCAAGCATCGGGTCACTTGGATTTGGCGGTGGAGAAGGCCCAGAACGTGCATGTCATTGGAGGAGTGGGAGGGGGAGTTGAAGTGGTTGGCCACAGGGAGGTGAGGCTGTTGGGTGTACGTGTCCCACATGTTCCCGAGTTCTGCAAGTTGGGGTCCTGTGTCTCCAGCGTAGAAGAGACCACATTGGGAGCAACGGATACAGTAGATGAGGTGTTTGGATGTGCAGGAAAATCTCTGCTGGATGTGGAAGGATCGTTTAGGGCCTTGGATGGATGTGCGGGGGGAGGTGTGGGCACATGTTTTACAATTTTTGCGCTGGCAAGGGAAGGTGCTGGGAGTGAAGGGTGCATGTGGGAAGTCATGGTCAACAATGCCCCCACATGGTCAACAATGCCTTCTGTAAAAACGCTATCACTTACTCCCAATTCCTCCGCCTCCGCATCTGCTCCTAGGAGGCGCAATTCCACTCCAGAACATCCCAGATGGTCTGCTGCTTCAAGGACTGCAATTTCCCCTCCCACGTGGTCAACAATACCCTCCAGCGCATCTCCTTCACTTCCCACATCTCCACCCATGAACCACAATAAGGTTAGAATCTGTCTGGTCCACACTTAACACCCCACCAACCTTCAGATACAATGCATTATCCTTCACTATTTCCACCACCTACAGTCAGACCCCACCAACAGAGATATATTTCCCTCCCCACACCTATCAGCATTCCACAGAGACCATTCCCTCCGTGAAACCTTTGTTATGTCCATGCACACCCACCCCCACCACCAGCTCACCCAACACTCCTGGCAGCTTCCCTCGCCACCACAAGGCATAGAGTCATAGAGATGTACAGCATGGAAAGACCCTTCGGTCCAACCTGTTCATGCCGACCAGATATCCCAACACAATCTAGTCCCACTTGCCAGCACCCGGCCCATATCCCTCCAAACCCTTCCTATTCATATACCCATCCAAATGCCTCTTAAATGTTGCAATTGTACCAGCCTCCACCACTTCCTCTGGCAGCTCATTCCATACACGCACCACCCTCTGATTGAAAACGTTGCCCCTTAGGTCTCTTTTATATCATTCCCCTCTCACCCTAAACCTATGCCCTCTAGTTCTGGACTCCCCAACCCCAGGGAAAATACTTTGCCCATTTATCCTATCCATGCCCCTCATAATTTTGTAAACATCTATAAGGCCACTCCTCAGCCTCCGACGCTCCAGGGAAAACAGCCCTAGCCTGTTCAGCCTCTCCCTATAGCTCAAATCCTCCAACCCTGGCAAGATCCTTGTAAATCTTTTCTGAACCCTTTCAAGTTTCACACCATCTTTCCAATAGGAAGGAGACCAGAACTGCACACAATATTCCAACAGTGGCCTAACCAATGTCCTGTACAGCCGCAACATGACCTCCCAACTCCTGTACTCAATAACTGACCAATAAATGAAAGCATACCAAATGCCTTCTTCACTATCCTATCTACCTGCGACTCCACTTTCAAGGAGCAAGGCCCCAAAGGATGCTTCCACATTCAGCAGAGATTTTCCTGCACTTCCATCCATCTCATTTGCTGTGTTCATTGTTCCCAATGTGGTCTCTTCTACATTGGGGAGACAGGTTCCACCTTGCGCAACATTTCAGGGAACATGTCTGGGACACGCACCAAACAACTCCACCGCCTTGTGGCTGACTACTTCAACTACCCCTCCCATTCTGCCAAGGACATTCAAGTTCTGGGTCTCCTCCACCGCCAAATATAGGCAACCCGACACCAGGAAGAAGAATGCCTCATTTTCTGTCTCGGCATCAACATTGACTTCATTAGTTTCCTAATCTCCCCACCTCATCCCAGATCCAAACCGCCAACTCGGCACCACCCTCTTGACCTGTCCAAGTCATCCATCTTCCTTCCCACCAATCCGCTCCACCCTCCGCGTCGACCTATCACAATTACCCCAAATCTGTATCTACCAGATTTCCAGTTTGAACTGGTTTTCATAACTTTGTGTGACTTTCATTACAAAGAAAATTGTAACAGACATGCAGACTTTTACTTAACTTCACCATAATGTGTCTTCTAAAGTCTGCTCATGTGAAATATTGTATGAATTTACATGGAAGGTAAAGGGCAAAGGATGGTGGTTGGAGAGAATATGGTTAAACATTAAATCAATATAGAGAATATGTAGGGTCATTGCAGAAGAATGACTCACAAACTTGATTGAGTTTTTTGAAGAAGTAACAAAGAGGATTGATGAGGGCAGAGCAGTAGATGTGATCTATATGGACTTCAGTAAAGCGTTCGACAAGGTTCCCCATGGGATACTGATTAGCAAGGTTAGATCTCATGGAATAAAGGGAGAACTAGCCATTTGGATACAGAACTAGCTCAAAGATAGAAGACAGAGGGTGGTGGTGGAGGGTTGTTTTTCAGACTGGAGGCCTGTGACCAGTGGAGTGCCACAAGGATCGGTGCTGGGTCCTCTACTTCTTGTCATTTACATAAATGATTTGGATGTGAGCATAAGAAGTATAGTTATTAAGTTTGCAGATGACACCAAAATTGGAGATGTAGTGGACAGCGAAGAAGGTTACCTCAGATTGCAACAGGATTCTGGTCTCCTTCGTCTCGGAAAGATGTTGTGAAACTTGAAAGGGTTCAGAAAAGAGTTACAAGGATCTGGCCAAGGTTGGAGGATTTGCACAATGGGGAGAGGCTGATCAGGCTGGGGCTGTTTTCCCTGGAGCATTGGAGGCTGAGGTATAACCTTATAGAGGTTTACAAAATTATGAGGGGATAGGGTAAATGGGCAAAGTATTTTCCCTGGGGTCGGGGAGTCCAGAACTAGAGGGCATAGGTTTCGGGTGAGAGGGGAAAGATATAAAAGAGACCTAAGGGGCAACCTTTTCACACAGAGGGTATTACATGTACGGAATGTGCTGCCAGAGGAAGTGGTGGAGGCTGGTACAAATGCAACATTTAAGAGGCATTTGGATGGGTATATGAATAGGAAGGGTTTGGAGGGATATGGGCCGGGTGCTGGCAAGTGGGACTAGATTGTGTTGGGATATCTGATCAGCATGGACGGGTTGGACTGATGGGTCTGTTTCCAGGCTGTACATCTCTATGACTTTATAAGGCGTGAGGGCTAGCAGGTCTAACATTTAACAAATCAGTTGGGAAAAGGCCCAGAGAAACAAGAGGAGCTTTTTAAACAGACTGTCTTTGTGACTACCTCAATCTGGATTACATATAATGGTCAATTCACCCCTGACTCAGTCAAAATCAACCCATTCTGGTACTGTTTTATGAGGTAAATATACCAAGCCAGGAATTTTCCAACTTGAGCTACCATCTTGGGAGCAAAATTCTAATCCACTGTAACCTCCAAGATCAATAATTAATTCTCATTCTCATTCTTAGTTTATCTTGAGAAGGAGGTGTAACCTTATGTTTTGAATTCCATGTGATGCAATTACTCTTACTATATGATCAGGTAAGGAGCTCTAGAATATTGATTCTGTGACAATTAAGCAATGCAACATATATGAGATGGTGTGTGGCTTAGAGTTTCATGCTTATTCTATCCTTATCCTTCCAGGTAATGGAGGTTTGAGATTTAGACGCTGTTGACAAATAAGCCTTGGTGACTACTTATAGTGTGTTCTGTTTATAGTACATGTTGTATGCAATGACAGGGTGGACATTTTCAACTCTTGGATGGGATATCAATTAGCTGCTTGGAGGTAGATGACATTGTATTACTTCAATGTTAATGAAGCTATACCATGATGAATTAGATTAGATTAGATTAGATTAGATTACTTACAGTGTGGAAACAGGCCCTTCGGCCCAACAAGTCCACACCGACCCGCCGAAGCGTAACCCACCCATACCCCTACATTTACCCCTTACCTAACACTACGGGCAATTTAGCATGGCCAATTCACCTGACCCGCACATCTTTGGACTGTGGGAGGAAACCGGAGCACCCGGAGGAAACCCACACAGACACGGGGAGAATGTGCAAACTCCACACAGTCAGTCGCCTGAGTCGGGAAATGAACCCGGGTCTCTGGCGCTGTGAGGCAGCAGTGCTAACCACTGTGCCACCGTGCCGCCCACCAATGTTGAGAGTTTAGGAGAATCTGGAGAATTAGCAGTTGAATCAATTGTCGCAGGATACCCAGACAACTGTAATCCAGTAATTATAACGTGTCTATGTCTGAGCCAAATACATTTCTGGTCAACAGTGAATTCTAAGTTCTTGACATTTGGGGATTTGAGAACAGCAATACCTTTCCATATCAAGGGGATGTCATGTTGGAGATAATTATTACCCATTGGTAGTGTGGATTTATTTGCCATTTTTATTCAAGCCTGGATGTTGTCCAGAATTTGGATCATGGATTGCTTCATTTTGTGAATGGAACTGAATGTTTCCACCTTTATAACAAAAGGAAATTCACAAATAATGCGTCTGAACATGGGAGGGCATCAGACTTTACCCTGTGTGTCACCTTCTTGGCTCCACATCTGTTTCTCATTTTTGTTTCACCTCTACTGGTGCAGACAATGCTGCAATTGAAGTCATGTTTTCTATAGAGTGTGCAACAGTGCATTAATTTATGCATTAATATTAAGAAACAAATCAGTTTACCAATTACCTGCTGCTTTTGTAAGATCAGATTATGGATTCTATAAAGTTATAGAGATCTATTGCACACAAACAGGCTCTTCGGTCTAACTCGTCCATGCCAACCAGATATCCTAAATTAATTTAGTCCCATTTGCCAGCATTTGCCCCATATAGAGTCATAGACTCAAAGATCCTATATTGGAGACAACACCAAAACAAAATCCCAAACAGCTGGCTTGTACTTCCTCCCCATCAAGATAAACTACCAATGTTTATTGATAATGATCCATTACTAAAATTCAAACCTTTTAATCATTTCACTTCTTTCTAAAATATACCAGTTTAATCCAGAACCAGGTGTTTAAATCAAGAAAAAGAATCTATAAGTACTCTAGTTTAAAAAAGACATGATTCATATAGATGAATGTAATAATAAACGATTACCCCACTGTTAGCATAATTGTTTTAACATCAAGACTATGACAAGTGCAACGCAATGAATGGACGAATTGGCAGGTTTATGGTATTTCTGCAGAATGTGCCATATCAGAACCTAGCATTCACTACTGCCAGCAGCTTCAAGAGTTAAATCCTGCCCAAAGCCTGTATTAAGAAAATTAAAACTGGGACCAATTTAAATTGTAACACAAATGGAAAAGCATGTAATATTTCTAATGCATAAGTACAAAAGAAACACCAGTTGATTTATCATTAACAGTAACAAGAGTAACAGTACTCACTGTTTGTTCAAATGGACAATAACTTCCAGAATACCCAGATCTACAGTTAAACATGAGTTCTAAGAGTGGCAAAAACCTGTGCTATAACAGTATCTTACCTAAGGATGTGGGTTGATGATACTTACCCTGCAGTTATCCGCAAAACAGAGCAGAAAAAGATAAGGCTGTGTGTTTCAGAACTAATAAAATCAGACTCGAACCATTCACTGCAGATACTGCCAGGCTGATTTGTGCTTTTATTTTCAATTTGAAATGCATCTTCAAAGTAATTTTTAAAAATTCACTCAGAGAAGAGGGTGTTGCTGGCTGGCCCAACATTTGCTGTCTGCCTCGAATTATCCTTGAGAACGGAGTGAGGAGCTACCTTCTAGAACTATGCAACACATTTGTTGTAGGTGGACCCACAATGATTAGGGAGGAGTTTCAGAATTCTGACTGAGCAAAACTGAATGAAAAGTGACATATGTCAATGGTGTTACCATCACTGAATCTCCTGTTACCAACATCCTGGGGATTACCATTGACCAGAAACTGAACTGGACTTATCATATAAATACAGTGGCTACAAGAGCAGATCAGTGACTAAGAATATTGCAGTGAGTTCCTCACCCCCTCATTCCCCAAAGCCTATCCACTATTGACAAGGCACAAGTCAGGAGTGTGATGGGATACTCCCCTCTTGTCTGGTTGGGTACAGCTCCAACAGCACTCGAGAAGCTTGACACCATCCAGGACAAAGTAGCTGCTTGATTGTTTGTGGATATGGTGTCAGTTACAGGTGGTGATGTTCCCAGCCATCTGCTGCCTTTGTCCTTCTTCATAGCAGTGATCATGGGTTTGGAGGGAGCTAAGGAATGTTTGTGAGTTCCTGCAATGAATCTTGTAGATGGCACACACTGCTGTTACTGAGAGTAATCGGCATGATGACTATAAATAGTAGAGAGTTTTCCTCTGATTCCTACTGGCTTCAGTTTTGGTAAGGCTCCTTGATGCCACACTTGGTTGAAAGCAGCCTTCATGGCTGGACTTCATCTCTTTTGTCCATGTTTGAACCAAGGCTGTAATAAGGTCTGGAGCTGAGTGGTCTGGGGGAACCCAAACTGAGTGTCACTGAGCAGGTTATTACTGAGCAGGTTGATAGCACTGTTGATGACCCTCTCTATGGTTGATGACCCATCTTAATGATGACAGAGAGTAGACAGATGATGTGGTGATTATCCAAGTTGGATTGAAGCCGAATGTCTTCTGTTTTAATTCAACGCGATCCTCAAACCAACTCACTCTGCAGTTTAAACTCATTCCTCTTTTTCCAGACATTCTCAACAGCTAACAATTACATGCAGGTTTGCACCATCCCAGACTCGTGTCTGGATAGTCATCCTTCATAATGGTTGTTCTTCCTTCTACTTCAGAGAATTCATTTCTCATACTCACAACTTTCTGCATTCTCTTCCTGATTGAGTTAGCACAGAACTCCAGGGAGAGGAAGTGAAGTTGGAACAGGATAGAATATGTAAGGATGTTTTCACCTTGATGGCCTCTGGCAGTGGACACCCATTTGATACTCGATGGGAGTCTAAGTTCTGGAACCTGAAGATTTCAGTAACAATTTGCCATGAAAGCTTAAGTCATGAGATATTGATGCTCACACATTGAGGGAGTGGATCCTGGACTATGAGATCCCATGTTGGAAGTCTCCCATTCTTTAAGGTGGATCTCTTATGTTGATCTCTCTGTAACTGCAGTGGCATGATTTTGAGGAGACAGCAGCTGGAGTATCTGCTTGTATTCTTCACGGCTCCAAGGTAGAGCTGCATAAGCTGCTTTCAATTCTCATTAAAGACTGACACAAGGTAAGTGTGGATCAAGGTAGGTGACCAGACTTTCAAGGAAATGGAGATAACCTCGCAGGAGAATTGCTATGAAAACCAGTCTGCAATCCCGTGGTTATTCAGTTTCACAATAGATGTACTCTCTACTCTACTCTCACCTTGTTCACCCTGGAATTTCTTGGAAAATCCATTCACAGCTGTTCAAGCCAGAATGCTGCTTTAAATCCTGAGTTAAATAGTGATTTAAATATTGAAATTACTTACCTGCCAACTCCATGAGCCCTGTTCATCTGCACATCCAGTCAGCTTAAACTCAGAGCTGGAATGATCATGAAATGTTTACAACCCAGTATCATATTTAGACTTTTAACTTCACACACCCCACTTGGCTAGTAAAATGCTGGCCTCTGTGGTTAAGTGAGGAGTCTTCAATGTAATTGATTAAAGAGATTCATGGTTGCTTTCCCTGCCTACCCTCTCCATTGGTACATCGTACAGGATGCTACATAGGATTAAACGGCAAACCTACCCACAAAAAAATTATATATGCAGCTGAATAATGGGGAACACAGCAACATTGCCACCCACTGCAAAATCTGAAAAATGTGTTGCTGGAAAAGCGCAGCAGGTCAGGCAGCATCCAAGGAGCAGGAGAATCGATGTTTCGGGCATAAGCCCTTCTTCAGGAATTTATGCCTGAAACGTCGATTCTCCTGCTCCTTGGATGCTGCCTGACCTGCTGCGCTTTTCCAGCAACACATTTTTCAGCTCTGATCTCCAGCATCTGCAGTCCTCACTTTCTCCCACAGCAAAATCTGAGTCAATATGTTCTTCTTTTCTTCAAAATATATCAAAGCAATGAGCATCCTAACTTTTGGATAGCGTAAAGATATTCTGGCATCTAACATTTCTTTTGAAGTCCAACTACTTCAGCAGGAAGAAAAAATTCTAATGTTATACATTCTAATCTTCTCAAATATTTTATTCAAGTATTATGATATAAGACCTGTTCCACAGAAGAACATTTATCCTTGTAATAGACATTGTAAGACTAACACTTTGGCTATATTCTGTCACATCAAATACAGTCTGTGGTTAATGACTTTCCAAGCCTGACTGGCTGAATGAGAGCCAAGAGAAAAGGGCTTTTATTATTCTAAAGGAAAGTACTGTGTGTTGGTGAATTGTTCAAGGTAACAGTTGTATTCTGATAGGTCATTCTCTACCAGTGTAATGTATTCGAGAGTCAATGATGTAAAGGAGAATACAATTTCACAGAGCTTTCCAAAGGAATGCAGCCATCTTCATTTAGATTACAACATAATTATTTTGTTTTGAACACAGAGAATTATACCTTGTCAACCGTGATAAAGCAATGAAAGGACAGGGCATGAAATTCTTAATATGTGCGTCTTGGAAACTTCATTACTGACATTATGATACAGCTTGCGTCAACTGCCCCAAACTCAACACGGCAAAACCAGTTTGCCATATTTTGGCAAAATTTCAATATTTTAACTTATGTTCACACCAAGCTGGATTTCCGTGTAATTTTCAGTTGTGTTTACTAATTTTACAGAAAGTAGTGTGATGCCTGTTTGAACAACTCTCTCCAGATCACCATATGAGAATGTGAACTGTATTCTTACCATTCTCAGAATTAGGTTAAATAATCCTCAACTAGAATGACATATTTATTAATTTTACAATTGCCAACTGGAATAAAAGGGTCAACAGTTAGCCACATGTTTACATCAAAATCACAATCAGTGTCATTGAGAAGACAAATCTATCAAATTATGTACTGTTTCAAATTAAATATTATTCTAAATGTTACTTGTGTTCTGCAGTTCCTGTCTTCATAAAACTTTTCATGTCAATGATAACAATGGAAAGTGCCTATGTAAATGTTTATAGTGGAAATCTATATGTAAACACAAGATCATAATAACATAAAGTATAGCAGCAGAATTAGGCCATTTGGCCCATCGTGTCTGCTCTACCACTTGATCAAGATTGATATGTTTCTCAACTCCATTCCCCTGCCTTTTCCCCGTAACCCTTGATCCCATTACTATTCAAGAACCTAAGCTTCTCTGTCTTAAATATACTCAATGACTTGGCATCCATAGCCTTCTGCAGCAATGAGTTCCACATGTTAAATTTGCGCATGCCTAAAAAGCTGATAGCAAACAATTGACTGTCACAATGCAGTTCTAGGAATCCAGTCACTAGACAGCACATCTGTTCTACCATTCAGTTTCCCACACAATAATAGGTGCTTGTGATCCTCTGTTCACAACTTCATGTATGCTCTAGCTCCACTGATACTCATGATTTAACCCATACTACTACACATTTTTCAATCTTTCTGCCTAGCTAATGGCTGGATGCATTCCAAATGGCTACGTCTGGTCTCAATCACTAATTTCACACCTCTGTCCCATGGCTATGAAATATTTGAGGTGCGCTGAATTCTGGAAAAGCTCAGACCACGAGGTTATATGGTGCAAAGGAAACATCATCAATGTCCCAGCTCATATGGCTCTCTGTTGACCTTTTGCATTCTCCTTTTAGAAACATTGGTTCTCGTCCTGTTTGCCACCATTAATGCTTCTCAGCTTTATCAGGAATGGAAAAATGTTTGTGTTTAACTGGCCCACGCTAACATCTATTTCTGCCGTGTTTTGCCATGTCTTTCGTTTTCTGGTGTTTCTGCTTCCACAAGGTTCTTCCTGAATCTGATTCCATATCCATGTGTATTATAATGTTCTAGTACAACTTTTCATTTCACCAAGTTCATTAAACAAAGGCCTCCCTGCAGTTTCTGCCTGCCACTCTCAAGTATTTGTGCCTTCCTATGGCTCCTTCAATTGATTGTAGCAGTTGTATTTTATAAAATATCAGTCATTTTAACGCACCATGAGTGATTATGCAAAAATCCAAAATGTATCGTTACAATTATTATATTCTGTCAACTGCCAATTTCCCTTGAAGAAATGCCAAGGAGCAAAAAATAATCCTTTATATACAATATGGAAATTGTTTAAGATGTGCACTTTCTATTCACAGTTCTTATTTCTTGCTGTCAAGATATTGAATTTTTTTTGTTAGAATTTAGCACTGAGTTGGTAAGACACAATTTTCAGGCACCATATTTGTGGCTGTACTCATGTGCATGCGGTGAATCACTGCTGGAAAAAACATATAGCAGGTGGTGTATAACATGGAAAGCTGATTTGACACCAATGTTGCCTTTTTGGAGCTAAACACTTTTATTAACATCTTCTGTTAACCTCAGAGACCAGAACATGCATTTAGCAAGTTTACCATCTCATCACCACCTTCTCAAGGGCAACTGGAGATGAGCAATAATTGCTGACCCACCCTGGGAATGAGTCACTCTGCCACTGGCATGATTTAAAGGAATCATTAATGTCTTAAAAGTATATTGCTGGTTGATTTTTTTCAGCTGTTGCTAAACTTTATAAATGTTTCGTGCTTCTTATATTTGCTTCAAATTGCAAAGGTAAATGGAGGTGCGATGCAGGTACTGAAGGACCTCTGGCTGACTTCATGGCTTTTGCAAAAACAAGAGACTCCCTAAACATTGTGCATGAGCCACATTTCCCTTGGAATAAACCATGTCATGGAAAATAAACAGAGGAGACATGGAGCAGGGCAAGCTGCAATAAGAGAGAGAGAGAGAGAGAGCAGGAAGTGAAGAACAGTCAGTGGGTGGCAATGTCAACCTCGGATGCTTGGAGAACAAGTTTCTTATCTGAATGCCAGTGAACAGCAATGTGTCAACCTTTATTAACAGACAATCAATTCTTCAATGTATAATTTCAGTTACATCGCACTGCAAATTTTTGCTATAAATTCTGTGTTACGACCAAGCCCTCCACAATCACCTGATGAAGGAGCGTCGCTCCGAAAGCTGGTGTGCTTCCAATTAAACCTGTTTGACTATAACCTGGTGTTGTGTGATTTTTAACTTTGTACACCCCAGTCCAACACCGGCATCTCCAAATCATGACTACTATCGACACCACTAACTGCCGGCTTAAAGTGGAGAGGATCTCCAAGAAGATTGCACATATCGACACAGACATCAAGTTTCTACAGGAATGCAGGCAAGCAGGAAAGATCCCGAAAGGATTACGGATCACGAACCCACTTAGGTCGACCTACAACACAGACTACGCAGAGAGACTTTGCCACCGCCCCTCTCGTAAACTCCTCAATCATCTCATGCACCAACTCTACAGCAGGCGCCACAACCTTGAAATTCAGATGGAGTCCACACTCACAGCCTGCACACAGGATACATTAGCACAATTACGTGACATCGCCAAACAGACAAGGCAAGAAAACTACACCACGTACATGCACGCCAAGAACAAAAAACTGGAGAAGCTTGGCATTCTCACCAGTAATAGCAAAGCCTGCCCTGGAACCACAGTAGACAACATTATCACTGCGGGGAAGTCTATTGTCAACTTATCGGACCACACCCTTCGACCGGAAGAGACTGAAGTCCTGAGTAGGGGTCTCAACTCCTGCCCCACCACCAAAATGGACCCGTTGGTTCTGGCAGCAGACACAGAGGAGTTCATCAGATGAATGAGACTCCAGGAATTCTTTCAAGGTGCTGGCAGTGATCCCACTGAGCCCACTGATGAACTGGAACAGTCATCACAGGGATCTGTAGAGGAGCGACCAAAGAAGGTGTCAACATGGACCCCACCAGAGGGCCGCTGCCCTGGGCTTGACATGTTTGCTCAAACCGTCAGTAAATATATAAATGCCAGATTCATCAGCCACACCCATAAGGTAGAGCAAAACATCACCCGTTCCCAACGCAGTGCCATCCAGGCTCTCATAACCAATCACAACATTGTCATTAAACCAGCAGATAAAGGAGGAGACGTTGTCATTCAGAATAGAACAGATTACTGCAAGGAAGTGTACCGACAACTGAACAAACAGGAACACTACAGGCAACAACCAGCTGATCCAACCAAAGAACATATCCGAGAATTGAACACACTGATCAGAACTTTGGTTCCAGTCCTTCAGAGCTCCCTACGTGCTCTCATCCCACGTACTTCTCGTGTAGGCGACTTCTACTGCCTTCCAAAGGTACACAAAGCCAACACACCGGGACGTCCCATCGTGTCAGGAAATGGGATCCTATGTGAGAATCTCTCTGGCTATGTGGAATGCATCTTGAAACCTATTGTACAGGGGGTCCCCAGCTTCTGTCGTGACACTACGGATTTCTTACAGAAACTCAGCACCCACGGACCAGTCGAACCAGGAACATTCGTCACAATGGATGTTTCCGCACTCTACACCAGCAACCCCCACAATGATGGCATCACGGCAACACCCTCGGTACTCAACACCAACAACTGCCAGTCTCCAAACACCATCCTACAACTCATCCGCTGTATCCTCGATCATAACGTCTTCACCTTTGACAACCAATTCTTCATCCAGACACACGGAACAGCCATAGGGACCAAATTTGCACCCCAATATGCCAACATTTTTATGCACAGGTTCGAACAAGATTTCTTCTCTCTGCAGGATCTCCAACCATCATTGTACACCAGGTACATTGATGACATTTTCTTCCTCTGAACCCATGGCGAGGAGTCACTGATCAAACTACACAGTGACATCAACAAGTTTCATCCCACCATCAAACTCACCATGGACTACTCTCGACTGTCTGTCTCATTCTTGGACACATGCATCTCCATCAAGGACGGACACCTCAGCACCACATTCTACCGCAAACCCACAGGCAACCTCACAATGCTACACTTCTCCAGCTTCCACCCAAAACATATTAAAACAGCCATTCCCTATGGACAAGCTCGATGCATACACCGGATTTGCTCAGATGAGGAGGAACGTGACGGACACCTGGAAGTACTCAAGGATGCCCTCACAAGAACGGGGTACAATGCTCAACTCATCGACCGCCAGTTCCGACGTGCCACAGCAAGGAACCGTAATGACCTCCTCAGGAGACAGACACGGGCTGCAATTGACAGGGTACCCTTCGATGTTCAGTACTTCCCAGGGCTGAAAAATTACGTCATGTTCTTCGTGACCTGCAACACATTATCAATGGAGATGAGCACCTCACCAAGACCTTCCCCACACCTCCACTACATGCCTTTAAACAACTGCCAAACCTCAAACAGATCATTGTTCGTAGCAAACTGCCCGGCTCTCAGGACAACTCCATACAACCCTGTCACGGTGGATGCTGCAAAACGTGTCAGATTGTGAACATAGATACCACCATTACGCGTGGGGACACCTCCCACCTTGTACATGGCAGGTACTCATATGACTTAGCCAACGTTGTCTATCTTATACATTGCAGGCAGGGATGCCCAGAGGCATGGTACATTGGGGAAACTGAGCAAAGGCTACGACAACGGATGAATGGGCACCGCACAACAATCAACAGGCAGGAGGGTTCCCTCCCAGTTGGGGAACACTTCAGTGGTCTAGGACATTCAGCCTTGGACCTTTGGGTGACCATCCTCCAAGGTGGACTTCGGGACAGGCAGCAGAGGAAAGTGGCTGAGCAGAGGCTGATAGCTAAGTTCGGTACCCATAGGGAGGGCCTCAACCGGGACCTTGGGTTCATGTCACAATACAGGTGATCACCATTGCATTACACACACACACACACAGATATTCCTACACACACACACTCTCACATACACACGGACACAGATACACACAGACGTGCACACAGACACCCACACACACCCTTATAGACACACAGACTCCCACACATGCACCCCCTCACAGACTTAAGACACTCTGCACTCACTACACACACACACACTTTCTCACACTCACAACCCCCACCCCAGACAGAGACACACACAGACAGACAAAGACCCACATGCACACATATATTTTGTGTGGTGAATTTTTTTGGTACTTTCAGAGTTACATTGCACTTTGCTCAAAAACCATATAGATTCATGTCGAACTCTGAGCTCAAACACTGCATGAATTTATGTAAAACTTTGTTATTTCACTTTTTAGATTGGAATCAATCTAAACATCAGGTCATAGACAGAGAACACAGGGGGCTAACACCTTCAACATATTGTCTAGCTAACACCATTGTTAACTGCTAACCCGAGAATGCAACTTTAAAAAAAAGGGTTTTGTGATTTACACATGTAAGAAGTGAAACTATCACTGTATTCTAACAGATGAAAGGCTTAACAGACAATCAATTCTTCAATATATAATTTCAGTTACATCGCACTGCAAATTTTTGCTATAAATTCTGTGTTACGATCGAGCCCTCCACTATCACCTGATGAAGGAGCATCGCTCCAAAAGCTAGTGTGCTTCCAATTAAACCTTTTTAGATTAGATTACTTACAATGTGGAACCAGGCCCTTCGGCCCAACAAGTCCACACCGACCCGCCGAAGCGCACCCACCCAGACCCATTCCCCTACATTTACCCCTTACCTAACACTATGGGCAATTTAGCATGAGCAATTCACCTTACCTGCACATTTTTGGACTGTGGGAGGAAACTGGAGCACCCGGAGCAAACCCATGCAGACACGGGGAGAATGTGCAAACTCCACACAGACAGTCGCCTGAGGCGGGAATTGAACCCGGGTCTCTGGCGCTGTGAGGCAGCAGTGCTAACCACTGTGCCACCGTGCCGCCCATAACCACTGTGCCACCGTGCCACCCACCTGTTGGACTATAACCTGGTGTTGTGTGATTTTTAACTTTGTACACCCCAGTCCAACACCGGCATCTCCGAATCATGTTTATTATTCACTAAAGACATCCTCCATGAACTCTGCCAGCTGCTGCAGTTACAACCATAAAACTCAGAGCAGGATAAGCATCACACTATCAATGGTTGTGTGTCTTTATTTTTCTTTTTCTATTAAATCCAGAAATGCTCTTACACACAACAGAACATTTCTTTTTCCCATCCCCAAATCACTGTGTCTCTATAATTGTGGGCGGAATCAATCTAAACATCAGGTAATAGACAGAGAACACAGGGGGCTAACACCTTCAACATATTGTCTAGCTATCACCATTGTTAACAGCTAACCCGAGAATGCAACTTTAAAAAAAAGGGTTTTGTGATTTACACATGAAAGAAGTGAAACTATCACTGTATTCTAACAGATGAAAGGCTTAACAAACAATCAATTTTTCAATGTATAATTTCAGTTACATCACATTGCAAATTTTTGCTATAAATTCTGTGTTACGATCGAGCCTTTCACAATCACCTGATGAAGGAGCGTCGCTCCGAAAGCTAGTGTGGTTAGCACTGCTGCCTCACAGCGCCAGAGACCCGGGTTCAATTCCCGCCTCAGGCGACTGCCTGTGTGGAGTTTGCACGTTCTCCCCGTGTCTGCGTGGGTTTCCTCCGGGTGCTCCAGTTTCCTCCCACAGTCCAAAGATGTGCAGGTAAGGTGAATTGGCCATGCTAAATTGCCCGTAGTGTTAGGTAAGGGGTAAATGTAGGGGTATGGGTGGGTTGCGCTTCGGCGGGTCGGTGTGGACTTGTTGGGCCGAAGGGCCTGTTTCCACACTGTAATCTAATCTATACATTTTGCCTGAATCTTGCAGTTTGCCATTCACTACTGTACAAGGGAGACTAGTGGTTCTTTGCTCAATGAGAACTAATTATATTTCCTTCATTCTTGCTGAAGTCCAATATGTTGAGTAAACATGATTTACAAAGCTAGTACACAGGACAGCAGGTAATCAGAAAGACTAATGGAATGTTGGCTCTTATTTCAAGGGGGTTGGAATATAAAAGTAAGGACGTCTTACTGCAAATGTGCTGGTGAGACCATATCTAGAGTACTGTGAGCAGCTTTGTTTCCCTTATTGGACGAATGATGTCATTCCACTGGAGGCAGTTCACAGAAGGTTCACAGGATGGTGCCCGGTACGGGAGGATTGTCTTATGAGCAAAAGCTAAACAGATTGGGACTCTACTCACCGAAGTTTAGAAGAATGATGTGATCTCATTGAAACGTAAGATTCTTAAGGGGCTTGACAGGTTAAATGCTGAGGATGCTTCATGGGAGAGTGCAGAACCAAAGGACATAGTCTCAGATTTAAAACTGAGATGGGGAGAAATTTCCTCCTTCAGACGGTTGAGAGTCTTTAGAACACCTTGCCGCAGGAAGCTGTGGGGGCAGAATCCTTGTGTATATTTAAGGCTGAGACAGATATACTCTTGATCAGTTGGGGAAACAAACCTTACAGGGAAAAGGCAGGAAAGTGGACGTGAGAAATTTTGGATCAGCCATGATACTATTGAATGGTGGAGCAGGTTTGAGGGGCTGAATGGTCTCCTCCTGTTCCCACTTCTTGTGGTCTTATGATTACCACATTTTTTGTGATACCACTGATTGAAATGTATGTCATCCACAGGAAATCATGCACATCAGTTGCAGATATCTTGCCAACTATCACGATGCCTTCATTTAGTAAAGTCCATGGCAAACAGGAAAGGATTACTGTGAAATAAGGACTGTCTGTGGATCACACGGCAGATGACTCTTGTGTGTGACATACACACCCATGAACAGCCAAACTGTGACACACAATCTGTGTGAGGAATGTGGCTGTCATGGTTGTATAGCTGGCAACGTACGTGGAAACTCTAGGATGGTGAGACAGTCCTGCATTTGTGTTAAGTATGTGAAGGTGTAGTGAGGTATATGAATGGCAGGTATGAGACCTGATTGCTAGATGATTGGCTGTGATATGAATCTATGAATTGATTAGTGGCTGAGGTTTGTGATACAGTTGGTAGGATGATGACATGTTAAGCTACATTTGCCAATTTTTACTGTCCATATGAGGTTCTGAAACTTCTTCTAGCACTGCACTCAGGTCCTTGGAGTCTGACCTCTGGTGTTGTCCATTGTGGTTTTCTGTACCCACTGTCTTCTAACCATCTGGAGGGAGTCCTGTGGATAAAGGAAATCACTCTTCTGCTGATGGTTCCTCCATCAAAAGCTCCAATGTTATGTTTAAACCTTTTGGTGCTTGATTTCTTCCAGGTGTCATTTTCTAACGTTTCCTACATCAGAATCATTTCCTTTATCCTGCCAGGAGGATTCCACTTTAAGAGGTGCAGGCTGGCTATAAGCAATACAGGTTTGCTTTAAGTGAAGCAAGCCTCTCACATTATTGGCCCCTTGCTCATAATTCCAGCCAAACAACAGTGGAGTGAGCATTGGCTGGCCACTGAAATCATTAAAACAGATAGACAGCCTGAAGTTGGCATGCATTGAGACCCCATGTACTGTCCTTAATTTTACTTGTTGATTATAAATTTCTCTGTACACATTTAATTATATAACATAGCAAAAGGTCAAGAACAACAATCAGTCCAACCAGAGCAACAGATGTGAGCTTTCAATAATATTACATTTATCTATGTTGCCTGGAACGTGTTTTGTTTCATTTACTATTGCCCAGTTTACACTGTCCACAAAGCCACAATGCTTCTCATTTCAAGTGGGCTTGAAATCACTCTTGACAGCACAAACAATGTGGTCTGGACTCTAACACAACTATCATCATCTGTGGTCTGTGGAGTAAACTTTGGTTGGATTTGGTCCACTAAGACAGCAAGATAGTAGAAATAAAAAAAGAAGCAATTTGGTTACGTTTCTTACTTTCTAATTCTCTACCTTACAGAACTTTTGTTTTGCCAAATTTTGTTTTGCAACCACTGCCTTTCATGTATTTCAATGGCTGGGGGCTTGCACCTCATGCAATGAGTGACCACAGCAAATATGTCAGCTATAATCGAAACAGAGTGCTGGTGAAACTCAGCAGGGCTTAATCGACCGCCATGTCTCACTCCATGGGAGTGCACACTCTGAAGAGATTTTGCTCTTCCCTCCAACAGGATGCCTAGTTCTCCTGCAGATATCTTTCAGCCAGAACTCCCTGATTGGACCAGGTTAACAACCCCAATCAGCGAATTCATATTCTATGAGGTCCACCTGGCTGACCCCCTTACAATCATTACATCCCTCCCCCTCTGAGTCCGAGGACGTAGGCTGATTCTTTTTTTTGCAGCTCCTCCTGCAGTGTTTTAGCACCAGGTCAGGTTTCTGCAAACTCTGCCTCTGATACGGGTGGTATATAATACACAGGAGCTCACCTCTTACACCCAGAGCACCTCAGGAGAAAATCACTCTCTTCTCCAGGCAGCAAGGGTGTCAAGGTGGCAACATCTGCTGCATCCATCTCAGATTCTGAAGTATCTTCAACACTTGATGGAGAGGGAGAACCCATGGTTTTGGGAACAATTGGAAAGGCAGTTGAGGAGCCGGACATGGCTCCTGTACCGTTTGTGAGTTTGCAGCTTTCATACGGTCCACATGCTTGTTCAGGACCATCGCACTGACCTGAACTTTATACGTCCCTGGACCTGACCTTGCATCAACCATGCCCCATACCCATGCAGAGCCATTCCCATGGTTCTGACATCAAACTTCACCCCTGGATGTAAACTGTCTGTCTCCCTTAGCAGTCTTGTGTCCAGGATTAGTGTTCCTGATGCTAGTTCACCATCCCTCGCCAGGTCTGTGAAGATTAGCTTTAATCTGCTGTGGAATCTTCTTCCCAGTAACACCTCTGCTGGAGCTATCCCTGTAGTTGTGTGAGGGGTGATCCAGTAATCAAATAGGAACTGGGACAGTTTGATATCGAATGAAGCTACAGCCTATTTCTTTAAGCCTGTGTTCAAGGTTTGCACTGGTCTTTCTGCCAGACTACTGGATGATGGATGGTATGGAGCGGTCTTTATATTTTGAATACCATTCAACTTTAGGAAATACTCAAATTCCCTGCTGGTTATCTGTGACCAATAATTTCCAAACAATGTGCGCAGTTTTTCTATCACCAGCCCCAAGTTTGATGAACTCTGTGCACGTTTAGTCACTTTGAGTGGGAGTCCACAATAGCCAAGAACACTGAGCCCATGAAAAGACTTGCATAGTCAACGTGTAACTGAGTCCAGGGTTTACCCAGCCATTCCCATGAATGTGGGGGAGCTGCTGGCAGTAAGTTTTGTTCTCGTTGGCACTTTGGGCAACATCCCACCAATGCACCAATATCAGCATCAAATAACTGGCCACCAGACATAACCTCTCACCAATGTCTTCCACTTTGGAAACCCCTGGATGACCCGGGTGGAGTTCAGCCAGTATCTGGTGGCGACTTTTGTTCAGAACAATCACTCTTGCTCCTCATAATAATATGCTGTCCTCGACAGTGGTCTGGTCTCTTGGGTCCAAAAAGGTTTCAGTTCTGGTTGTGACTGCCCTTTGGTTTCCCTCATCACCACCAGCTGGTTCAGTTTTGCCAGGACCGGATCTTTCTGCATCCAAAGTCTGAGATTGTCAGCTGTGACTGGAAGTGTGTCCAGAAAAGTTAAAAACCATCCCGGAGTCTTCCAGTGGTGGTATCTCCAATGGTGAATCTGCCATGGGGAGGCAGCTCAATGAATCTGCATTCATTACTTATTCTCCTGGACACTGATACAACTTGTAATTATATGCAGGGTCGAGACTGTGGCACTGCAAAAGCACAGCCGGTCAGGCAGCATCCGAGGAGCAGGAGAATTGACGTTTCGGGCATAAACACCTCAAAGGATGATAGCTGATTCTTCACTTCCCTGAAGGCTATGGCTTGGTCACGTGACCCTTTCTGAGGCTGACCCTTTAGGAGATGATACAAAGATGCCAGGATGGAGCCAGGTTATGTATGAATTCTCAGTAATAATCCACCACCCAAGAAGGGAGCCTGGGAGATGTGGGAGCTCGGGTACTTTTCATTGCCCGATAGGTGTAACCCGGTCTTATTGACTCTCTCTTGCCCAAGTAGGTCCATGGAACACACACTTTTTTGCTTCTGAGGCATTTGCCTGTCTGGGAGAATTTTTCAGGACTATGTCCAAGTTCTCCAAGAGCTCCTTATTGGTCTTCCTTGTTATTAGCACATCATCTAGATAAATGGCAACCTGGGGTAGACCATGTGAAATGTTCTCCATTGTCCACTGGAAAATGGCACAGACCAATGATACCCCAAATGTCAGTCTCATATATTGATACAAACCCTTAATTGCAGCATATTTCTGGGAATGTTCATCAAACCACAAGTACGCATGGCTCATTTCCAGCTTTGTGAATAACAGCCCCTCAGCCGGCTTTATGTGTGAGTCCTCGATGTGAGGGATTGGGTATTTATCCAATTACAAAATGCAGTCTATCCTTTATTTAAAATTCCCACAAAGGCGAACCGACTAATCAGTATGCTGGTGCTGCCCAGTCTGCACACTGGATGGTTTGATCATCCCTTCACTCTCCAGCCTCCTGATTTCTGCCTCTACTTTTGCCTGTAAGGTAAATGGCACTGGGTGGGCCTCGCAGAATCATGGAATTGTTTCCTGGTCAATGTTCAAGGTGGTCCTGGCTCCTCTGATAGTCCCTAGACCTTCCTGAACACCTACCGGATACTTAGTTAGGACTTCACTCGAGCAGTTATTTTCTAATTGAAAAATGTTGAGCCAATCAAGATCAATCTTTCTGAACCAATGTTGCTCCATCAAGCTTGGCTCTGAGCTTTTTACTACAATCAGTGGGAACTGAACTAGCCGCTTCTCATAGGAGACCAGAACCAAAGTTGTACCCTCAATCTGCAAAGGTTCTCCAGTATAGGTTCTCAGCCTGGCTGAGGTCTTGTGAGACATAAGGGCTGGAGTCCGGAGTGAAGTTTGTTAAAGACAAAGTTTGTTCTGTGATCATTGAACCAGCCGCATTGACCTCTATTAAAACCAAGAGACCATTTAACCGCATGTTTATTTTGATTGGCTCTTATTTGGATGTTGCTAAGCAACTAAGTGTTCTAAATCAAATGTAGTTGGACGTTCCAGGGTGCGTACCCTCCTGGAAACTGACCTAGGAGTGATCATAGTCAATTTAAGTTAAGTGGGACTCTTGCTGTCAAGTCCACATACCGACAGCAACTGCAAAGGCTCACTGGACCAGATCCTGAAGAAATTGTAACCACTTGGCTGAGTTTTGACTCTGTTTTGGTGTTTTCCTGTGGGCTGACCTTGAGTCCCTTTGTTCAGGGTATGTCCTGAGTGAAGCTATGTTACTGCAACTCATATGCTCCACTTGGCACATTTTCCAATGACAAAGCTAGCTTGCCTGTTTGAAGTCCAGATGGGATTCAGCCATAGACACTTTACTATGGTTACATCATTGATCCCACATACCAAATGGTCTCTCAGCATGTAACCACCATTACATGCCTCTGCTAGTAATCTTAATCGAGTTGAAAATCCTGATACGGATTCCCCTGGTTCATAAAACAGAATCCCTACAGTGTGGCAACAGGCCCTTCAGCCCAACAAGTCCACACTGCCCCTCCAAAGAGTTACCTCGATCCATTCCCCCACCCCACATTTACTCCTGACTAATGCACCTAACCTACACATCCCTGTACAAAATGGGCAATTTAGTATGACCAATTCACCTCACCTGAATATCTTTGGATTGTGGGAGCAAACCGGAGCACCCGGAGGAAACCATGCTGACACAGGGAGAATGCGCAAAATCCACACAGAGAGTCGCCTGAGGCTGGAATTGAACTGGGTCTGTGGTACTGTGAGCTAACAGTACTAACCACTGAGCCGCCCCATATGTCTTTAATTTCTGACTAATAGTCATAGTTTCTCTGAATTAGAGGAGACTTGGGACCATCAACTCTTGGAAAAGCATTAGTATCTGGTTCCTCAGACAAAGTTAGGCTCCTACTAACTGAAAAAGCTGCAGGTCCATGAGCTGTCAGGAAATTTACTTATTGCTTTTCATCTGCCACAATGTCACTTGCCCCAAAAAATAAGATATTCTTTTCCCATAATGGGCACATTCTTTGTCAGCAGGGTCGAATGAGGCAAGTTTCCCAAATAACGACATGATGTAAACCATGCTTACCCCACCTTGACCGAATTTCTTTAGGAATGTGCATTACTCTTGTCACCTCCGGAACAGCTGCACAGAGGCCAGTACCCCAACACCACGTCGCCTTTTATTTACATGTGGGAAGTCCTTGACACTGGTCTAGTTCCTTCAGATCCAGCTGTCAGAGTGTCAGGATAACTGACACTCCTGTTTATATCAGTCACCCAGGGCTCCCTGATCGGACCAGATTAACAGACCCACTCACAGAGCTCATATTTTATGAGGTCCATCTGGTTGACCTTAATACAATTACTACACTTTGCTTTCATAAAAAAGCAAGCCTGCTAATCCCATTAATTAATTTATCGTGACTTCACTGAATTTTCCCTATCATTTGTATAAATGTCATCAGGTTATGGCAACCATTATATCTAATGTTTCAGTATTTTATATGTTTGATGTCCATTCTTCCTTAATTCTAGTTCTGTTGTACAAACAACAGATATACATGAAGGAGCTTTCCATTGCAGACTTCCCCTTGAAAAATTACAGCTTTGATATCAGTTTGTTCTTCTATTTTGTTAAAGTAAACAATCCATTGTTCATTGTTGGCATGGGCTATTGCTCTTGTTTCATTTTATTTAATTTTTTTCCTCCTGTGTATTACAGTGAGAATCTGACAAATTAGATTTTGAGTTTGGGGCAAATGAAGTCACAGAGAGTTGTGTGTCATTATGTTGGTCCTAGTGACAATGAACAAGTGATGGAGCAAAATATTTTGATGAAAATTAAGATTTCACCTCTTGTATTTGGCAGTAAAGAGAGATTTGTTTTCCTGATTTTTTTTCAGCGCTCCCTTTAAACAAGTCATTTCTGAATAAATTTTACTGATATACCGATTTTTAATTAAGTTAAACATACAGGATAATAATATCTGAATTATGTCATCACCTGGACTTTTTTTAATCAACTATTTCTACTTCAGTTGGTATTATATGGTCTCAAAGGTGATTAGAATATTTGGAGAAATTGATGTAAAAATTCCAGCTGGCAGCTGGCAACACTCAATGTGCCTTGATTTCAGTCTTTTGCTTTAACATTCTGTGTTTTAAGTGAGGGAAGTCTGCTGGCCTTACACACTTATGTCTACATGTAAATCCAGGCCCATAACCATGTGACAGCTTCTTAACTGTTTGTTGAAATGGCATTTTACAAACCATTCAGTTATATCAACACACTATAAAACATTGAGTAAGCATAATCGCAATGATCTAGGCATGAAACACACAAAGCATTTTCAGTACAATCGAGTGCAAAGCCAGATGTAGACTTGTTCTAATAATTGAGAACACTATCCCTGAAGGTATTTTGAAACAGTTTGACAGACATGCTCATTGGATCAGACTTTACAGCCAACTGTCCAGATTCCTGGGTATGTCCTTGTATACTGGGAGGACAGATGCACCAGATAGTCGTAGCCCTGGTGGAAGGAAATGACTTTGGGGGAAATCCACAATATTGACTGCAGGCACCATAAGGACCCAAGGCATCAGTTCAAGCATGAGTAAGGACGTTGCCTGATGACTAACACCTAACACCCTCTTTCACAGCTGCTAAATCACAAGTGCTCCTTTATCCTAACCACCAATAGGAGAAATGAGGATACATGATGTATTCTAGCCTGTTACCAGCACCGGCAATAAAGAGAGGACTGCAGATGTTGAAGGTCAGAGTCGAAGAGTGTGTTGCTGGAAAAGCACAGCCGGTCAGGCAGCATCCGAGGAGCAGGAGAATCGACGTTTTGAATAAAAGCTTT
Organism: Chiloscyllium plagiosum; assembly: GCF_037043375.1. Taxonomy (NCBI): domain Eukaryota; kingdom Metazoa; phylum Chordata; class Chondrichthyes; order Orectolobiformes; family Hemiscylliidae; genus Chiloscyllium; species Chiloscyllium plagiosum. Next base: position 885,192 of record NW_028270140.1, read on the forward strand.
TGAGGCCTCATTCCTGATGAAAAGCTTATGCTCAAAACATCAATTTTCCTGCTCCTCGAATACTGCCTGACTGGCTGTGCTTTTCCAGCAACACACGCTTTGGTTCTTACCAACAGCTGATTGGTACCAACACAGGCTGAGCTGTCTGAGTCCTGAAGGATATATATGTCAGAGTGGACTCATGTCAGAAGGCAAGAGGGAAACTCCTACTCAACACATCAAGTTCCACGTTGCAGATACACCTCTCAATAACAATATTGTTATGAGGGAACACTGCACAGTCCTTACTTGAGATGAAGTACCATTCTCACACAGGACTAAATGAATGCTAAACAGCGGAAGCAGGATGCAGTGGACAAAGTAAACTGATTCCACAATCAACACAACAATTCAAAACTCGATGAAGACCTCTCATATCCAAAGTTAGAAATCACACAACACCAGGTTATAGTCCAACAGGTTTATTTGGAAGCACTAGCTTTCGGAGCGCTGCTTCTTCATCGAGTGGTTGTGGAGTATAAGATAGGGTTAGGGTTAGGGTAACCCTAACTTTCCTTCCATCATTACATTATGATTATGGATACTTGCTGGTGATTTATTAACTTTAGTTCCATATGCAACTCCACATAAAATGAAACTGTTCATACTTGCGTGTAACTAAGCCTGGACGACACTTGGGCTTTGGCTGATAAGTGATAAGTAATATCGCACCAGTGCCAGGCAATGATCATCTGCAACAAGACAGGATCTAAACTCGTCTCCTCAACATGCAATGGCATTACCATCCAGAATCCCCACATCAACATTACACCTGGGTATGCACTATCCCACCGACAGGACAGACCCAACAGACATGGTGGAACAGTGCAATACAGGTGAGAGTAAATGGTTCAGGATATCCTCAACATTGATTCTGGATGACAAAGCTTTGTGATTCAGGTCTCATGGCAAGAGTGAGGAGATTTCTTGCTGCCCTCCACCTATCATCTTCCCTCAGCTGTTGAGTCAGTATTTCTTCATGTTGGGCTCCACTAGGAAGAAACAGCAGAATATCATTGCCTCAGTGTGTACTCCGGGTGGAGGTCATCAATGATCAGAATAGGGGAGAGTGAGAACTGCAGATGCTGGAGATCAGAGTCAAAAAACATGGAGCTGGAAAAGCACAGTGGGTCAGGCAGCATCTGAGGAGCAGGAGAGTCGATGTTGGGCATAAACCCTTGATCAGGAAGGGCTGATGAAGGACTTATGCCCGAAATGTTGATTCTCCTGCCCCTTGGATGTTGCCTGACCTGCTGTGCTTTTCTAGCACCACATTTTTTGACAATGATCAGGATAGTTCAGTAGCACCAATACTAACTGAACTGGCCAAAGCTGAGTGACTGACTCTGCAGCTGGTGCTGTGGGAGCCAAAAGTGAAAGACATGCTGACTGCATCCTCACCAACCAACATGTCTCAGATGCCTCTGTCAATGAACTTCTTTCTCAAGTCTTTCCTAAATTAAGTTGTGAAGCACAAGGCAGAGGGAATGACACAGAGGAAAGAGAATAAAAATAAAGGAATGTACAGAAAGACAATATTCGAAAAGAATAAACATTCCAGTATCTCCAAAGATGTAATCAAGGAATTTTTTCTCTATGAGCCTTTGCAGAAGAGATCTCTCAGAGGCCACGAAAATGGTATAAAGAGTAGGGCAGAATGTTGCAGTTTTTTGAAAAATTATTAGGCCTGAAGATTCTTTCAGCTTCAGTGGAAGTTTGTAGTGTTTAGATATTGTTGAAAATTCGAGTTAGAAGCAGCCTTTTCAGCCTTCCTGGTTTGGCAACTTCAAACAGCTACAGTTGGCTTTGTGAACAAAGAAGAGGGGAGCGAAGAGGGGAACTATTTACAGCTTTGTGGCTTGGACCTGAGGAGCGTCTTGGCCATATTTGGCTCATCCATTAGATTGTACAAATCCTGTTCACCATGCTTTTCCACAGAGTGACAGGATGCATGCTCTACTACATATCCAATTCACTGTCTTATCAAATTAGCATGGACACACATTTTGAAACATTTAGAACATATTTTGCTCAACAAAGTGGTTGCTGTCATGTATGATCACAATTACAACAAAAGAACAGAAAGTTTAAACTTCCATTAAATCACGAACTGATCAATGATATCACATGAAATCAGTTGTCAGCAACATGGAAAGATAATGATGAATACATAATCAATGGCTTGAGGAACATAAATACCTTCATTAATGATGGCATACCACTTCAAGGAATGCTTTTGATATGATGGCCTGTTGAATGATTGGCACTGCAAGTCCCGAAAATGTGGCACTCCAGCCGGACAAGGAGGGTTCTTGCATGTCCTGTACTGCACACGGGAGCCCTGGCAATTCTTGCCTTTAGGACCAGGCCTCAATGGGAATAAAAAAAAATTACTATTGGAATGCACAACTACATTAAGTTATATTTCTGCAAGAAAACACTGTCCCTGAACTTCTAAGAGGGGTGAACTCCAATCCTGACAGAGGACAGCAGTTATCACAATATTCCACCGAGATCTAACTGAGCGAAGCCTCTGCCTCTTTGGAGTGTTCTTCATAGAACAAGGATGTCAAGATGTTGGGGGAGCTTTCCGCAACACATTTTCCACAGCTCCCATCTACTTTGTGACCATCAATCTGAGCAGGAAGAAGAAACAGGGGGTGATGGGGATGGGGTGGGGTGAAGGTCGGGGTTCGGCTGGGGCGACACACACACACACACACACACACACACACACACACACACACACACACACACACACACACACACACACACACACACACACACACACACACACAGACGTTGTTCTTTCTGAAAAATATACTTCATTCATAAAATTTTCAAAAAGTACATTACACGACTACGTTGATGCAAACCAAATCAGTTTCTTCCAATACTCTGGAAGATAGAGTGGGGAACAAGATAGGGAACGGGGTGGGGGAGCTGGGTTTGGATAGGATGCTCTTTGGAGGGTCAGTACAGACTTGATGGGCCAAAAGGCCTCTTTCTACACTGCAGGGATTCTCTCATTGAATGACTCAATTTCTAATTTCCTCCCTCTCCGTCCGCTTGTTAGAAGAGAGGGATGATACCTCTCCCCATGGATTTGACATGTTACCAGTCAGAAGCTTACTGTCATACACCTCCAGCAGATTCTGGTCAATCAAGTCCCAAGAAATGTATACATTGGATGCTGATTCCTGGAATAAAGGGGTTTATGTATCAAGAATGGCTGAACAGATCAGACCTTTATGGATTAGAGGTTGGAAGAATAAGGGCGATGTTATTGACACATAGACGATTCTAAAGGGGCTGAGAGGAGCAGCACAGTGGCTCAGTGGTTAGCACTGCTGCCTCACAGCACCAGGGATCTAGGTTCGATTCCAGTCTCGGGCGACTGTCTGTGTGGAGTTTGCACATTCTCCACATGCCTGTGTGGGGCATCCTCTGGATGCTCCAGTTTCCTCCCACAGTCCAAAGATCTGCAGGTTAGGGTGGATTAGCAATGGGAAATGCAGAGCTACAGGGATAGGGTAGGGGTTGGGTCTGGGTCGGATGCCCTTTGGAGGGTTGATGTGGACTCGATGGGCCAAACAGCCTGTTTCCACACCATAGGGATTCTATCTTGAGAAGAGGTTATCACTTACAGAAGAGACACTCATTTAAAACTGAGATGCAAAGGAATTTGTTCTCCCAGAAGTCAGGAAATATCTGGAATTCTCTGCCACAGACAATAGTGGACACTAGATCACAAAGTAATTATAGAGGAGGTAGACAGATTTTTCAAACTTCAGCAAGTTAGAACATATGAGCTGGGAGCAGGAGTAGGCCATTTGGCCCTTCGAGCCTGCTACACCATTCAATAAGATCATGGGCTCAGCTCAACGTACCCACCTGTTCATCAATAAGAACATAAATAGAATTGACAAGAGGAGTTGAGGCTAGGCAAATCAGCCATGTCCCTCCTGATTGGCTCAGCAGGCTCAAGCAGCTGAATGGCCTACTCCTGGTCCTATTTCTTATATTCTTGAGCACAGACAGCCTGTCCAATAACTCATTCATTTGGAATTCTTCAACTTCAGTAATCAGCTCCTTTTTCACCCTGACATGGGAAACAACACCTCTCTTGGTAAAGACAGATGTATTTAATGCCTCAGTTATGTCAACTGACTAATGTCATAAATCTTTATCAACCCAAATCAGTTTCTTCCTCAGTGACTTCCTCTGATTATAAACTGTAGAAGATATTCCAAATCCCTTTTGTGTTATATGTTGTTCTTTTTCATAGGCCCTCCTTGCTGCTGTTAAATCCTTTTTCACTTCCCTGAAAGGACAGGGATTTAACACTGGGTATATGGATTCACATTCTGGTACATTTATGTCAACACAGCAAATCCAAAGCCATTTGGACACAATTTGTTTTCTGGTTATTAATCTAACATCTGTAGTCAAGGTTCTTTACTCAGAGAGTGGTAAGGGCGTGGAATGCCCTACCTGCCAGTGTAGGTAACTCAGCCACATTAGGGAGATTTATCACTGCCTTTATTCCTGATGAGGGGCTTTTGCCCGATTTCGCTGCTCCTTGGATGCTGCCTGAACTGCTGTGCTCTTCCAGCACCACTAATCCAGAATCTGGTTTCCAGCATCTGCAGTCATTGTTTTTACCTCGTTGATTTTAATCCTTAGATAAGCACATGGATGATGATGGGATAGTGTAGGGGGACGAGCTGAGAATAGTTCACAGGTCAGCGCAACATCGAGGGCCGGAGGGCCTGTTCTGTGCTGTATTGTTCTATGTTCCATATTCTATGTTAAATACTGTCGTACCACTACATTTAAGAAGAGTCTTATAATATTTGTTTTAAAGTATTTAGCATACACTGTTCCCCAACAGTGAAGTGTAATGTTTATTTGGATGTACATTTTCACGCAAAGAACTCAGTCATTCTCCTGTAGAAACTTGATGTGTAAAATGACAGGATACTTTGAACAATAGCAGTAAAAGTTTGATTTAGCAATATTCATTAGAATGCATCTGTTTGCTGACGGACAGATCTAGATTTTCCTCATTTGTGTGGTGAAACCAATGTCTTTTTCAATCTTTTGTCTTTTTCAGTCAAAGAATTTTCAAGGAAAACAGAGGGGTTCACTGCTGAGTTAATTCGAGAGAAGGCTGCCAGTGGAGGATGAGGCAAGTGGAGGATTCAAATGTTGGAAGGACTCAGAACTCTTGAGGTTGTCAGTATGAAGCAAGTTACAGAGCTGGGAAAGAGTGAGGAAAGGGTTGAAAAGGAGGATGAAAATTTTAAAAGTGATCCATTATTGGGAAAAGGATAGACCAGATCTAAAAGTTGAAGTTCTAAATTGGAGAAAGGCCAATTTTGACAGTATTAGGCAAGAACTCAAAAGCTGATTGGGGGCAGATGTTCGCAGGTAAAGGGACGGCTGGAAAATGGGAAGCCTTCAGAAGTGAGATAACGAGAATCCAGAGAAAGTATATTCCTGTCAGGGTGAAAGGAAAGGCTGGTAGTATGGGGAATGCTGGATGACTAAAGAAATTGAGGGTTTGGTTAAGAAAATGAAGGAAGCATATGTCAGGTGTAGACTGATAGATCGAGTGAATCCTTAGAAGAGTATAAAGGCAGTAGGAGTATACTTAAGAGGGAAATCAGGAGGTCAAAAAGGGGACATGAGATAGCTTTGGCAAATAGAATTAAGGAGAATCCAAAGGGTTTTTACAAATACATTAAGGACAAAAGGATAACTAGGGAGAGAATAGTGCCCTTCAAAGATCAGCAAGGCAACCTTTGTGTGGAGCCACAGGAGATGGGGGAGATACTAAATGAATATTTTGCATCAGTATTTACTGTGGAAAAGGATATGGAAGATATAGAATGCAGGGAAATAGATGGTGACACCTTGCAAAATGTCCATATTACAGAGGAGGAAGTGCTGGATGTCTTGAAACGCATAAAGGTGGATAAATCCCCAGCATCTGGTCAGGTGTAACCTAGAACTCTGTGGGAAGCTAGAGAAGTGATTACTGAGCCTCTTGCTGAGATATTTGTATCATCGATAGACACAGGTGAGGTGCCGGAAGACTGGAGGTTGGCTAACATGGTGCCACTGTTTAAGAAAGGTAGTAAGGAGAGCCAGGGAACTATAGACCAGTGAGCCTGACATCGGTGGTGAGCAAGTTGTTGGAGAGGATCCTGAGGGACAGGATGTACATGTATTTGGAAAGGCAAGGACTGATTAGGGATAGGCAACATGGCTTTGTGCAAAGGAAACTAAACTTGATTGAGTTTTTTAGGTAAGATTAGATTACATTAGATTCCTTACGGTGTGGAAACAGGCCCTTCGGCCCAACCAGTCCACACCGACCCTCAGAAGAGTAACCCACACAGACCCATTTCCCTTTGACTAATGCACCTAACACTATGGGCAACTTAGTATGGCCAATTCACCTGACCTGCACATCTTTGCACTGTGGGAGGAAACCGGAGCATCCAGAGGAAACCCCACGCAGACACGGGGAGAATGTACAAACTCCACACAGTCAGTCATCTGAGGCTGGAATTGAACCTGGGACCCTGGTGCTGTGATGCAGCAGTGTTAACCACTGAGCCACTGTGTTGCCCCTTTTTGAAGAAGTAACAAAGAGGATTGATGAGGGCAGAGCGGTAGATGTGATCTATATGTACTTCAGTAAGACGTTCGACAAGGTTCCCCATGGGAGACTGGTTAGCAAGGTTAGGTCTCACAGAATAAATGGAGAACTAGCCATTTGGATACAGAACTGGCTCAAAGGTAGAAGACAGAGGGTGGTGGTGGAGGGTTGTTTTTCAGACTGGAGGCCTGTGACCAGTGGAGTGCCACAAGGATCGGTGCTGGGTCCTCTACTTTTTGTCATTTACATAAATGATTTGGATGCGAGCATAAGAGGTATAGTTAGTACGTTTGTTGATGACACCAAAATTGGAGGTGTAGTGGACAGCGAAGAGGGTTACCTCAGATTACAACAGGATCTTGATCAGATGGGCCGAGAAGTGGCAGATGGAGTTTAATTCAGATAAATGCGAGGTGCTGCAGTTTGGGAAAGCAAATCTTAGCAGGACTTATACACTTAATGGTAAGGTCCTAGGGAGTGTTGCTGAACAAAGAGACCTTGGAGTGCAGGTTCATAGCTCCTTGAAAGTGGAGTCGCAGGTAGATAGGATAGTGAAGAATGCGTTTGGTATGCTTTCCTTTATTGGTCAGAGTATTGAGTACAGGAGTTGGGAGGTCATGTTGTGGCTGTGCAGGACATTGATTAGACTACTGTTGGAATATTGCGTGCAATTCTGGTCTCCTTCCTATCGGAAAGATTAGATTAGATTAGATTAGATTAGATTACTTAGTGTGGAGACAGGCCCTTCAGCCCAACAAGTCCACACCGACCCGCCGAAGCGCAACCCACCCAGACCCATTTACCACTGCACCTAACACTACGGGCAATTTAGCATGGCCAATTCACCTAACCTGCACATTTTTGGACTGTGGGAGGAAACCGGAGCACCCAGAGGAAACCCACGCAGACATGGGGAGATTGTGCAAACTCCACACAGTTGTCTGAGATGGGAATTGAACCCGGGTCTCTGGTGCTGTGAGGCAGCAGTGCTAACCGCTGTGCCACCGTGCTGCCCTGTTGTGAAACTTGAAAGGGTTCAGAAAAGATTTACAAGGATGTTGCCAGGGTTGGAGATTTGAGCTATAGGGTGAGGCTGAACAGGCTGGGGCTGTTTTCCCTGGAGTGTCGGAGGTTGAGGGGTGAGGGTTGAGGTTTACAAAATTATGAGGGGCATGGATTGGGTAAATAGACAAAGTCTTTTCCCTGGGGTCAGGGAGTCTCGAACTAGAGGGCATAGATGTAGGGTGAGAGGGAAAGATATAAAAGAGACCTAAAGGGCAACTTTTTCACACAGAGGGTGGTACATGTATGGAATGAGCTGCCAGAGGAAGTGGTGGAGGCTGGTACAATTGCAACATTTAAGAGGCATTTGGATGGGTATATGAAAGGAAGGGTTTGGAGGGATATGGGCCGGGTGCTGGCAGGTGGGACTAGATTGGGTTGGAATATCTGGTCGGCATGGACAGGTTGGACCGACGGGTGTGTTTCCGTGCTGCACATCTCTATGACTGTATGTTGGAATTGGAGCCAATGTATATCAGTGAACACACTGGTTCAGCAGGTTTGGCAACTGAGATTCCTGTGAATATTACAATAGATTCGAAATCAAAAGCATGATCAAAGTTTCAGCATAAAAAGATATGACACGGGGCAGAAATGGGGGATCTTAGTTGGTCAGCATCCTTTCATCTGCCAGAGATAATGGGAATGCAGCTTCAGAATTTAAGTGAGGTCAGATAAGATCATCTGTTGCACTCTGTCTGATGTTTGATGTTATAAATAGATATGAATCAAATGTAATGTTTTAAGAAGATTCTATGGAACTACATTAAAATATCCTGAACTTTTAAATAAAGGTCACTTTGCTAAGGAAAAGGCATCAGGAACATCATTAATAACACTGCACCTACAAGGAGTAGGGAGCTTAGATAGAGTCAGAGATTGGAGAAGTTAAGGGAGAGTCACGTGGGACAAGATATTGATTTTCTGAATGCAGTCAGGAATCAAGGATTACGGAGAAGGGGCAGGAAAGTAGATGTGAGGAATGTCAAATCAGCCATGATCCTATTGAATGACAGAGTAGGCTCAAGAGGCTGAATGGCCTCCTCCTGTTCCTGTTTCTGATGGGCTTATGGAGGAACTTTATTCAAGATTAGTTGCAAGGTTGATTTGACTGCTGGCATCAAAGACATACTAAAAGATGTCTAGAAGAATCATGAAGAACAATACAACTCTGTAAAAATGGTTGGATTTCTGATGTGTCATGAGGGCCATTTCAATATTCTTTTATTATACACTCAGGGGTGGTCCCTTTTGAGGACGGGGGTAATCTGAGTTTTTTGAGGACGGATACTACTCTAATCTTAGAATAGAATAGAAGGCCAACACAGTATTGAGGGGTGAAGAGAAAGTGAGGTCTGCAGATGCTGGAGATCAGAGCTGGAAATGTGTTGCTGGAAAAGCGCAGCAGGTCAGGCAGCATCCAAGGAACAGGAGAATCGACGTTTCGGGCATAAGCCCTTCTTCAGGAATGAGGAAAGTTTGTCCAGCAGGCTAAGATAAAAGGTAGGGAGGAGGGACTCCCTCCCCTTCCTCGACCTTTCTATTTCTATCTCAGGCGACCGAATCAACACGGACATCTACTACAAACCGACCGACTCCCACAGCTACCTGGACTACACCTCCTCCCATCCTGCCCCCTGTAAAAACGCCATCCCATTCTCCCAATTCCTTCGACTCCGCCGCATCTGCTCCCAGGAGGACCAGTTCCAAAAACGCACAACCCAGATGGCCTCCTTCTTCAAGGACCGCAATTTCCCACCCGACGTGGTCGACGATGCCCTCCACCGCATCTCTTCCACTTCCCACTCCTCCACCCTTGAGCCCCGCCCCTCCAACCGCCACCAGGACAGAACCCCACTGGTCCTCACCTACCACCCCACCAATCTCCATGTACAGCGCATCATCCGCCGTCATTTCCGCTACCTCCAAACTGACCCCACCACCAAGGATATATTTCCCTCCCCTCCCCGATCAGCATTCCGTAAAGACCACTCCCTCCGTGACTCCCTCGTCAGATCCACACCCCCCACCAACCCAACCTCCACTCCCGGCACCTTCCCCTGCAACCGCAGGAGGTGCAAGACTTGCGCCCACACCTCCCCCCTCACCTCCCTCCAAGGCCCCAAAGGAAACTTCCATATCTGCCACAGATTCACCTGCACCTCCACACACATCATCTATTGCATCCTCTGCACCCGATGTGGCCTCCTCTATATTGGGGAGACAGGCCGGCTACTTGCGGAGCGTTTCAGAGAACACCTCTGCGACACCCGGACCAACCAACCCAACCACCCTGTGGCTCAACATTTCAATTCCCCCTCCCACTCCACCAAGGATATGCAGGTCTTTGGACTCCTCCATCGTCAGACCACAACAAAACGACGGTTGGAGGAAGAACGCGTCATCTTCCGCCTAGGAACCCTCCAACCACAAGGGATGAACTCGGATTTCACCAGTTTCCTCATTTCCCCTCCCCCCACCCTGTCTCAGTCAAATCCATAGAATTCAGCACTGCCTTCCTAACCTGCAATCTTCTTCCCGACCTCTCCGCCCCCACCCCAGTCTGACCTGTCACCCTCACCTTGACCTCTTTCCACCTATCACATTTCCGACGCCCCTCCCCCAAGTCCCTCCTCCCTACCTTTTATCTTAGCCTGCTGGACAAACTTTCCTCATTCCTGAAGAAGGGCTTATGCCCGAAACGTCGATTCTCCTGTTCCCTGGATGCTGCCTGACCTGCTGCGCTTTTCCAGCAACACATTGAGGGGTGAAGGGCCTGTACTGTGATGTACTATCCTATGGAGATTGTAAAGTAGCAAACTCTTACAAGAAGGGATTATATATAATATTAACTAATCTGAACAGAAGTAAGGGAGGTTTGCTGCTCAGTAATTGAAGGGGTTATAGTCAAGAGAGCTGAGGGGAATTTTAGAGACAAGATGGTTTGGAAAAATAATGAGGGGAGATGGAAGAGAAAAATCCTTGCTCATATCTCGGTTCAGGAGAAATTCCACAGGGTGAGCAAAAGGGTGGAGAGCATTGACAGGGGCAGACAGATTGTCTGAATCTTAGTAACCGATGGAAGTCCATGAGCTCTTCATAATTATAAGAGGTGAGGGTAGAAGCAGCAAATGTAAGAGAGTTTGGGAGCTGGTTGAAAACAAAAGAAATAAGCTAGCAACTCGTTCAGCATTTGATGCTGGAGTAATATGTTAACTTTGCAAAAGACATCAAGGCCTAATGGTGCTTGATATCATTGAGCCTCTGGTTTAACCAATTATTTAATGCCTTACATTCAGTAAAAGTGGAATTGATTATTTTTATGCATTTCCACTAGCTTTGGTGCTGAAAATAAGCAATTCAAGTTCTCTTGGAAAGCTTATATACGCTTCAGACAATGTTTCTGCCCTCCAGTAACTGACTGGATTTTTGATTGTCAGCATATTTTCACCAGCAACAAAAATAGCACAAGCACAATGTCAAATGGCCTCCTTCTACGCTTAAACATCTGTTGCGTTATAGGCTATTGGGAAAATTGTTCATGCAGACATTACACAGGAGGTGTCTAAAGACAGATTGAGCTCAAGAGGATGCCCTATTGATAAAATGAACAGGTGCTTGATTCCCAGAAATCTGTTTGCAGAAGAGCAACAACATTTATTATGTGTCATTACTGTGAAAAGACACAAGGTTGGGCACAGTGGAACCAATCTTTTGGTCATTCAAGACATTATAGAAATTCTGCCCTCATTTTATTCAAGTTGATCAAACAAGAGATTATGGAACAATATGGATACAAAATGCTGTCAAGTTGGTTACGCTGACTTACCTTGGGTTATCACATTTACGTTGGCGGAAATGCACTCCCACATTACACGTTCGACTACAAGTACCCCATATACTCCAGATGTTCCATTCTCCATCTGTGTGGTCTGGAAGAGGTGCTTTACTAACACATTCACCAACCTTACACCACTGTGAAAGAAAATAAATCTCCTTGATGATTCACATTGGCACCAGGCACAAGGAGCCACTTGTCGAACATTTGGATGCACACAAGAATATCATTGATAAAGGCAGATTATCGCCAGCTGTAAATTTGTAATGAAGTTCATTAATACATATAGAAAATGTCATTTAATGAATTATTGAGGAAATTATATAGGCCTTCTAACAATCTAAAATGTGAAGATTACATTTCTTTCCAAATGTAAAGGAAACTTGTTTTTCAAGTAATAAGCTTGTTTCTTCCTCTGATTTAAATTTATTAGGATCTTGCTCAATATTATCTTTGCACTGCATCCCCCCCCAAGCAGCAACAAGTTACAGAATGTTTGAGGCAAAGACATTACCAAGCTAGGAACAACTGAAGATGTAAGGAGAAGGCATTTGGGAAGATAATCTGCTGTTGATAAACTAAATGGCAAATGAGCTGTTTGTTCTGTTGTTCATTTAGAAAGGGGATAGGAGATCTGGTGACCTGCTGATCTATCTGCCAACCCACTATATTTGCTTACAGCTTGTTCAAATTATTTTTATAGAATGACTCAGGAATAATATTGCTTTTCATTCATATGCCACTGAGAGGAGGGAAAGAATGAGTAGTTTTATTTTGCAGAGTAAGAGCACCAAGGACAGAGTACCTGAGGTGAAATTAGCTGCAAGGAGACCTCAGCAGAAAGAATAAAGATCAATCTGTGAACATGTTTCAGGATGAAATAAGGGCTAGAAAGGTGCAACTGCAGCAATCTCAAGACAGGAAAGTGCTTCAGGTTTCTTCAATAGAGGGAAGTGAACAAAGCAGTCAGTGCAATTACCTTCACCCTAAGAACAGGCACACAATGCTGCAGGAGCTTCAGTCATCTCTTCAATGTTGCTGATTTCAGTCTGTCAAAATTGTTTAGATTTCAGTCTGTCAAAATTGGATTCAGCAATAACTGTTTTCTTATATACTTATATCTTCACAGAATGTAGGTTCACCATCCAGACTGGTGAACCCCAGCTGATCCCCGGTTGAACAGGTGGTGGTGATGAGCCGTTAGCTACAACGTTTATGGTCTATGTGGTGTAGGGACACACTGTGCTGTTGGGCAGAGATTTTCAGCATTTTAACCAAGGTACAGTGAGGGAACCGTGGTATAGTCCCACATTAGGATGGTGATTGATTTGGGTGAATTTCCAGGTGATTGTGTTCCCAAGCATCTGTTGCCTCTTTTCCAAAGGTCATAGGTTGAGAAGGTGCTGCTGAAAAAAATCATAGAACTCTACAGTGTGGCAACAGGCCCTTCGGCCCAACAAGTCCACACCAACCCTCCGAAGAGTAACTCACCCAGACCCATTCCCCAACTACTTTCCATTTACCCCTGACTAATGCACCTAACCTAGACATCCCTGAACACAGTGGGCAATTTAGCACTGTGAAATCACTTAATCTGCACATCTTTGGACTGTGGGAGGGAACCAGAGCACCTGGAGGAATCCCACGCAGACACGGGGAGAATGAGCAAACTCCACACGGACAGTTGCCGGAGGTCGGAATTGAACCCGGGTCCCTGGTGCTGTGAGGCAACAGTGCTCACCACTGAGTCACCGTGCTGCCCCAAAGCCTACTGCACCTGGTATTCCCAGGCGGTCTCCCATCCAAGTACTAGCCAGGCCTGAGTCTGTTCAGCTTTCAAGATCAAACAAAATCGGGCGTTTTCAGACTAGTATGGCCATAGGCATAATTAGTCTTAATTAGTTGCTAGGAGAAAGTGAGGACTGCAGATGCTGGAGATCAGAGCTGAAAAATGTGTTGCTGGAAAAGCGCAGCAGGTCAGGCAGCATCCAAGGAGCAGGAGAATCGACGTTTCGGGATTAAGTCTGAAGAAGGGTTTATGCCCGAAACGTCGATTCTCCTGCTCCTTGGATGCTGCCTGACCTGCTGCGCTTAATTAGTTGCTACAGTGCACCTGCTGGAGAGTACACACTGCTGCTACTGTGTAGCAGGATGGGAAGTAGTGAACATTGAAGGTGGGAGATAGGGTCCCTTTCAAGTAGGTGCCTTGTCCTGGATGCTGTGGAGTTTCTTAGGGGTTTTGGAGTAGTACTCTACTCGGCAAGTAGAGAGTATTCCATTTTTTTCTTTATTTGTGTTCTTACCAATGGTGGACAGGCTTCATGGCGTTCGGAAGGGATTTACATGCCACAGAATTCCCAATCGCTGACTTGTTATTGTAGCTACCTTATTTCGATGGTTGGTACAGTTCTGTTTCTAGTCAATGGTAACTGAAAGTTAAACAATAATGTTTGGATTTTATCTTGTTGGAAATGGCCATTGTCTGGCACTTGTGAGGCATGAATGCTGCTTGTCACTTATCAGCACAAACATGAATGCTGTACAGGTCTTATTCCATCTGAACACAGAATGCTTTAGTATCTGGGGAGTCACAAATGGTGCAGAATATTGTCCAACCAATGGTGAGCATCCTCACTCTTGATCGTATGGTGGAGGCAAGGTTATTGATGAAGCATGACAATAAAAAGGATATTGTGACAATAAAAAAGAATATTTGAAGCAGCTGAAGATGGTTGGCTTGGGACAATAAACTGAGTAACTTCTGCAGAAATGGCCTGGAACTGAGATAACTGACCTCCAACAAATGAACCATTGATCTGTGTACAAAGTTAAAAATACACAACAACCACGTTATAGTCCAACAGGTTTATTTGAAAGCACTAGCTTTTGGAGCACTGCTCCTTCATCACCTGATTCTCCTGCTCCCAGATGTTGCCCAACCTGCTGTGCTTTTCCAGCACCACACTTTCTACCCTACTAGACACTGCTTGTCATTTAGAAAAAGATCCATTTATTCCTTCTCGTATCCTATCTGCTAACCAATTTTCAATCCAACTCAAGACACTATTCCCAATTCCATTTTACATATTAATCACTTAGAGGGATTTGTGGAAAACCTTCACAAAGTCGAAATAAACCACATCCACTGGCTTCCTCAATCAACTCTACTAGTTACATCAGCAAAGAGTTCCAGTAGATTT